>NW_028277076.1:2454615-2607019 GCF_059951505.1 Python bivittatus | reverse complement strand
AACCCTATGGATTCCTGGACATGAACAGTCATGACCCCCTTAGTCCTCACTGGAGATGAATCCCACTAGACAGGTGTTTCCAAAGGATCTTACAAAGGGAGAGGTTCCTCTTCCATGAGCTATAATCATTTTGATTTTAATTACAAAAGAAAGAATTCCAGTACAAAGCAGTTCAGTTCATAATATAAATGAGCATTGTGAACTGAGACAATGTTTCCCTCTTCACCTTGATCTTCGACAATGTCATTACATAAAATATTTTGAATAATATCAAGCTTGTTCAATGCTCATGGGATAATCCCAATAGAAACACTTTTATAATGCTGCATCTTTTGAAATTAGTGGTTATTTAAAGGAGGAGAAGGAGAAGGAGAAGGAGAAGGAGAAGGAGAAGGAGAAGGAGAAGGAGAAGGAGAAGGAGAAGGAGGAATCTTCCTCCAAGGAAATCAAAGAAATGTTCAGGATTTGGGGGGGGGGGGGGGGCCAACTGATCCTTTAAAGCACTTTCTCCTCTGCTGCTATCCCATGTACCTTTTTATAGTGCTTCCTTTTTCAATTATTCTGCTGCTAAGTTCATCTGCTTTTTTAATTAGCCTTATTGTGGTATTAAAGTATTTTTTTTTAAAAATCATTTTGGGTCGGGGAGATCAGGCCCAATCTTCTGTTGAACTGTTAAGGATTGGGGAGATTCATAGGACCAGAGGCTTGCTTCCATGAAGGCCTTTGTGGGATTTCATCATACTTAACATATGGAAGACTGTATCATCTGCCTGTCACTCCTCACACCTAGATCCCGATGGTAAGATAACACCTGTTCTTATACACCAGATGGGAACTTGGGTTCTGGATTGTCCCCCACCAAAAACTACCTGTGGCAAAATTCCCCAAGTTCCCCCAGGAAGCTGGTTATGATAAGCAGCCCTAGTTCATCCCTCCGAACCATTCTCATGGCTGGCCCCACCTGAGAATTGCAACAGTCCAATTCCATGACTTATAAAGGCGCACATGACCGGAAAAGTTGCCAGAATAATGCTGCAGCGAATGCAAAATGCAGATGCTCACACAGCAGGACATGTCAAGCTTCCTTCTGAGTTCATAAGTTTTCCTCTCTAGCTGCAAGTTGATTTCTTTTCCCACCCTCCCTTTTTCCTATCAGCTGGGGGTGGGGTAGGGACAGGAGTTTCTTATTATTCAGATAAGTGAGATGCCTGAGTCCTTGGAATAATTGGAGCAGGGTTTCTATTTGCAGCACCTCCATTGAAGGTTCTGCAATATTAACCATGCGTTGCCATTTTTACACCAGCATGGCATCAGCATTCAGTTCAGGATTACGAACCAGTCTCTAACAGTGTCATGAGGAGCATGTTCACTGCTCTTCTCCCTTGTAGATGGAGATCAACCTTCAGGGGGAAAAAAGAAAATCAGCCGGTGATGGTAGAAAGAGAATATCTGTGCAAAAGGTTTAAACTCTCAGGTTAAAGGCATTCAAATAATGTGTGACCAAGTCATTTCCTAGACACAGTTCTTGCCACAACGCTGATCAACATTTTCAAGGGTACATCTGGACAACACACTAGGTTGGGATAAAATAGGTTGGGTATTTTGTAGAATCGCATGTGGTAGGAACCCAGACATTGACTCTGCGTAGGGTGTCAACTCAGCCATCCCTTGAACCTATAGGATTTATTGGGGCATTGAATGGTAGATGAACACGGCCATTGCTTTTCATCAACCTGGGCTTAGGGTCTAGGGTTGCATGCAAGAATCTAAGAATCAATCTAAATTGGTCAGTGACAAATATATCCTGTCCTGTCTGATGTTCTGCAAATATCAGAAAAACCTCTTTCTGCAGGGTGGGGAGCAACGTTCCCAAATAAAGCCAATATTGTATGCAACTTCTTCAGCAGAGACTGGTGGCTTTCATTTTTGCATTCAACTGCCCATAATATATTTTATGCAGCTATTAACAATATCCAGTGTTGGGTTGTTGTTGGGTTTTTTGGGGGGGGTCTTTTTTTTTTTCCTGTAGGCAGCATTATTCCCAACTGTATGTTATTTGGAGAGCTGAGAATGATGGAAACCAGCCTGGAATTATACCTCTCTGTCCTACACCAGATTCTACGCTGCTGGATGATGTCATGTCCCTCCGAAATAAATCTCTCTCTGGGGATTCTGAACTCCAGCCCTGGGTGCACATCTGCATGTCTGTTACATGTGTTGAAGGAGTAACCTCACCCATCCGCCCATTCTTTGGTGGAAAGAAAGAGACATCAATGGTAGTTTGGAGTGATGTGGCTGTCGCAGATGCTGTCACAGGAGCGGAAGCCACACAGTGGAAAGATATGGTGCTCCTGGCTGTAAGGAGAATGAGATGCTCTGGAGGGCAGATTTATTCTTGGAGGATGTGATGAGACTCCTTAACAGCTGCCATCAAATCTTCATAATCACCAGGAGGAGGCAGACAGGCAGGCTGAAACAATCCCTGATTAGTCCCTGGTAAATGTAGAAGCTTCTTCCCATGTACTGCTTCAGCTGTTTCCCTCATTATTTCCTGAGACCTGCAGCATGCCGAAAAAGAGAGGGGGAGATAAATTCCTCATCATATCACAACCTACATGCCAATGATCTGGAGAAGTGAGTCACTTGGCTTAACGTTTTCCGTGGGATTTGGAATGCTATTACTCCAGGTTGTGGCTTGTAAGGGGGATTTCCCCCCCCCCGATTCCCAAAGGGGGAAAGGGAATCAAGTCGGCAGGTTGTAGGGCTGGGTCAGTGGGTCAATGGAAGTAAAAAGCACAGACGACCTAGAAAGATGGCAGCTATTTCTTCTCTAGAGCTGGAGTTCTCCATCCCTGCATCTTGAAGCATGAGTTCAGTGTTGAGTAGTGCCAGGAATTGGACATGTAGGAATGTCTCCTTCCTGCTCAGTTTTATGCTGACATCTGCCCAGAGGAGGGAGGGAGGAAGGAAGAAGAGATGAAAGAAGGAAGGAAGGAAGGAAGGAAGGAAGGAAGGAAGGAAGGAAGGAAGGAAGGAAGGAAGGAAGGAAGGACTGATGAAGGCAAGCTCACCTTCAGGACCTGCTGGAAAACTTGGGAGAAATTTATGAAATCCCCCCGCCCACCCCCTGTTTCTCAGCCTAGAGATAGGTTGGAGAATTTCAAGAGCTCATCTGAGCAATGCCCCATATCTCATTGCAAAGTGTAAAGCCTTCAGCTCTTCATTTCCTTCCCTCTTTTTCACTCTCGTTTGAAACTACCCGGAGCAAGAGGAGGACCCAGCTAATATATACATTGGCATAAGGGAGAGAATTCAAAAAATATCACGTTCATGGACACTCAAATTACTGCCTGATAAGGCTATTTGCACTGGGAAGATTTAATCAGATGGCTAAGAGCTTTTGCTCAGCACCCAGTTTCCACTGCCACCTTGTTTCAAGGGCAGCGCAGCTAATGAAGGAAGATTGAACCTTGCTCGCAAAATGAATGGAGGAGGGAAGGCAAGGGACCACAGTGCTCTTGCATGATTCAATTACTTGGGCGATGCTTCATTATTTTAGCGAGCGTTTGAGCTCGGCGTCCACGTGGCATGGGCGGCTGCATCCGTGATATGGGTGACCTCGTGCTTGTCAACACGATCATGGTATGACAAGAGGAAAAGCCGAAGCTTTGATGGAGTTTATAAAATGGAACTGAAAAAAAAAACCTTAGAGTTGCCGTTGACGTTCCTTCAATGACTACTCAATTTTATAAACAAAGGGCGTGCGAAACATTAAGTAGCAAATCCCTCAATTACCATGACGTTGACATAGAAGGAAATCTGACTGCGTTCAACAGATTTCATCCATTTGCCATGCATGGAAATAGTAGGGTAGCGAACATTTATTTGTTTGTTTGTTTGTTTGTTTGTCATACACACTTACGGCGTCTCGTTGCCGCAAAGGAAGACAAACAATCAGCAAACCCCCAAAGTGGCAGCATAAACCATCAGCGCCCTGCTTGAACAGATAGAAGAAGCTTACCCAGATAGGGTAGAAGCGTAAAAAGAAACTATTCAGTATTTTCCCCTGAGAATTTTGAGATTTCTTTTCTCTGTCCCACCCTCCCCAAAAAGAAGTATGGCCCCTTTCCCAATTTTCTCTCAATATTCTGTCTTTATGAGTCACCCCCAAGAGACTAAGAATGGGAGAATTCAGAGGACCTTCTGCAGCTCAGAATCATCCAGATAATTAAGAGCCCCATCAATCTTAGGAAAACAGGCACCTAAAAGTCCATATTTTCAAAGCTGACTCGTACTTCCATGCTTGGAAATGATGATGCCAATATAATGCTTTTTTCCCTTTCATTTGCAGGGAACACAACCATAGGAAAACAGATTCCTCCTTGATAATATTACTCATGTAATCGTATGCCTAGTGAGTAATCAATGAGACCTGCCAAAGGGGCATGTGACTAAGATAATTCTTTAGCCTTTTGCTAAGGTCCTGCCATGATTTTTAGAGACAGCACACTTTTGATGGGGAGGAAGGGAGGAAGGGAGGAAGGGAGGAAGGAAGTTTTGAGACAATTAAGAATTGTACCATTCCTGGTAACAAGTCACTCCATTAAATGTGACAACAGAGGGAGATAGGGGAAATATGATTACTTCATTGAGTCTATTGTGAGACATTTTTTAAAATTGTTATTATTCTTTCTCCCTCAATCATCACCTAGCAACATCTGCATCTTCCTCCCTCTCCATCACAGTTTCCTTTTGTGCTATGTCTCTCAGGTTCTAAGCTTGAGGTCAGGATAATTTCTGCTTTTGCAAACAAGCAAACAAGCAAACAATCCTTTAAGCTTTCCAGCAGCCTTTACAGCTGAAGAGCAGGGCAAAAATACTCTTAAATGTAATACATAGGAAATCTATTAATTGCCTGCAATTTAATTCATCCTTCTAAAAGGACAATCACCGTTTCTCTGTCTTCCGCCGTAGGAAAGCAGGCAAGAATTCTCACTGCTATCTGATCATAATAATTGTCTCATTGTTGTCCTCAAATGTTGTTTTCCATTTTATTATTTTGCAAAACAACCAGAAAACATCCACAATAGTATTAATAAGATGAACGATACCCGATGAAAAGTAACTTATGCAAATCCATGAGCATTAAAAAAAAAAAAAAAAGGAGAAAAGTAATTGCAAGCATATGTCCATAAATCGTTTTATATACATACATGTAGAAAGAGATTTCAGTTTTAGGGACATAAGCGATCTTTCAGCTGTGCCTTCTGAGAAAGATCTGAGATTCTTGGAGGAACTCTTCTGCAGTTCAGCGCCCTAGCTGTCCCAACCAATCTTCCCCGAACTGTGTTGTTTCTCCACCTCAGTGCCCTCCCTGTACCACCCAGGACACCTGCTGTTGCATACCCATTGACTGCCATTTTCCATCAATGAAAGTAAGTGACCCACCCTCTGAATCACCAAATATAGAGTCAGTTGGAAGAAGTCAAGAAGCATGAAGGAAACTTTATTGGAAACTTTATTTGGAATCATATCACTTCCTGGCCTGGTGTCACTAATGCTCAGCAAGGCGAAGCAGGTCTCATTTTAAGTGGAAACTTGGAGGGGGAAGGGGAAGGAGAAGGAGAAGGAGAAGGAGAAGGAGAAGGAGAAGGAGAAGGAGAAGGAGAAGGAGAAGGAGAAGGAGAAGGAGAAGGAGAAGGAGAAGGAGAGATATGGGGAAGGAGAAGGAGAAGGAGAAGGAGAAGGAGAAGGAGATGGAGATGGAGTAGGAGATGGAGAAGGAGAAGGAGAAGGAGAAGGAGAAGGAGAAGGAGAAGGAGAAGGAGAGATATGGGGAAGGAGAAGGAGAAGGAGAAGGAGAAGGAGAAGGAGAAGGAGAAGGAGAAGGAGAAGGAGAAGGAGAAGGAGAAGGAGAAGGAGAAGGAGAAGGAGAAGGAGAAGGAAAGATATGGGGAAGGATAAGGAGAAGGAGAAGGAGAATGAGAATGAGAAGGAGAAGGAGAATGATAATGATAATGATAATGATAAGGATAAGGAGAATGATAATGAGAAGGAGAAGGAGAAGGAGAAGGAAAGATATGGGGAAGGAGAAGGAGAAGGATAATGAGAAGGAGAAGGAGAAGGAGAAGGAGAAGGAGAAGGAGAAGGATAATGATAATGAGAAGGAGAAGGAGAAGGAGAAGGAGAAGGATAAGGATAAGGAGAAGGAGAAGGAGAAGGATAAGGAGAAGGAGAAGGAGAAGGAGAAGGAGAAGGAGAAGGAGAAGGAGAAGGAGAAGGAGAAGGAGAAGGAGAAGGAGAAGGAGAAGGAGAAGGAGAAGGAGAAGGAGAAGGAGAAGGAAAGATATGGGGAAGGAGAAGGAGAAGGAGAAGGAGAAGGAGAAGGAGAAGGAGAAGGAGAAGGAGAAGGAGAAGGAGAAGGAGAAGGAGAAGGAGAAGGAGGATTTATTGTTCCACTTCTCAGACAAGACTGTAACAAATAGTCCTCTCTGAACATTCAAAATGCTCCAGCATTGTCCAACCCTCCAACCAACAGAGAAAGTGAAATGTTATTTATTTTTCCAATGCTGCAAATGCAAGATTAAGATTGAAAGAAAAAGATGAATGAGAGAAGAGAATTGGGGGCTAATTTGTCTACTTATTTCATTTCTGATCTGTTTTCCATCATGAAACTTCAGGTCGACATGAATGGCCTCTCCAAATGGATTGCTGTGGAGGAAAATGCACACAGAACACTTGAAATGCCTACAATTTCTACATCCATTCATAGCAATTCTCCCCTCTCTCTTTCAAGTGCCTCTTTCTCCTGTGTAGAGAGATCCTACCCACTCAGGAATCCTGCTGCAAATAAAAGACGTTATCATTGTTTTACATGCTTGACGCAATTTGTCTACAGGATGATCAGCTAGGCTAGAACTTACTCATAGTTGGGGCAACACAGCCTGAATGAGACACACAAACAATCATGGCAAATGAAAGCCAACCAAAACAGTTCAGGACAGTATTTCCTGACAAGGCACTTGATTTTATTCCTTCTACACAAAAATATTTGCGATGAGAGCATTTCTTCATATCCCTCCCCTCCCCATTCGCTTTGGCTTCCGTTCCAGAAAATACATATTTATTCAAGAGACAGGGGAATGGAGCATTTGCTTTACTTCAGTGATTCCCCAATTCCAGGAAGTAAACAGAGCTGTGCAACCTCGAAGAGGGTTCCCCTGTTATCTCAACCCTTTCAGGAAAGAATCTTGCATTGTCAATATGCATTGCAAGCATGTAGGCTCAGAGATTGTTAATGAACATGTTTCCTGCAGATAATTATAAGGACTGGGGTATCGAAAACACTTAAAGCAACTCATTCTTCTAATTCATTAATTATATTCCAATTATGCTCTTCTGTAATGCCTGCAAGACATTAGCGGCTTCAGGGAAGCTGAGCTGGAGAAGCGGTTGTATATTTTAAAATTTAGAAATTTAAAAATTCTTGATACTGTTTTCATTTTGGCCGGTAGGGAAGAGATGAACAATGCAATGAAGTCTTGGAAGCACTTTCCTGGTGCAAAGGGTCATGAGATACCAGACATGTCCTAGAGAAAGTGGGCAAGGCTTAAATAACTTCAAAGGTATTGACTTTTGAGACAGTGTGTATGACTGCATGTTGCTAGCACCATTGGTAAGAACATTGCTTTCGATTAGTGACAGGTTGTATTATGTGTGTTGTGAGAACAGAGCCACAGAGTCTCTCCCAGGTTTGTTTTTGCTTTAGCTTCATGTTTCCAACTTCTCCAGCTATGCTGGCCTCCAGGTCACCATGCTCCACAAAGCACCAGATACAGCATTGATCCGAGCTCTGTATTGTCAACTGGAGCCATGCAAAGCTTCCTCACATCAAATCAATTCAGCAAAGTTTTGATGATTTAATTCATCAGATCGATTCATCAAATCAAATTGGGACCCAATGATTCAGTCTGAATAATTAGGAAGGTCTGGTGCACACAAGCAGGACCACTTCTTCAAATCAAATTGGAGAGGTGAATTGAATCATTTCAGATGGTGACATCAAACTGATCCAATTTTCTGTTGCTGGAGGTGCTGGGGATTGAATGTAGGATCTTCTGCATGTAAAGCAGGTCTAAGTCCATAGATTTATTTAAAGCTTCTTCATTGCATCTAACTCCTTAAGCATCATTAAGAGTTTTTTATGTTCTTTATTGACTTCCTCCCTGCCCCCCAAATAAACTTGGGTGTGACCATTTTTTTCTGGTGACATCTTAGTGCCCCCTTCTGGTCTGGAAGCAGACAGGAAGCCCCTTTTTCCACTTGATCTAGAAAGGAAAGAAAGCCCATTTTCAAATTTCGTTCATTCATTCATTCTGGCAAGACAATGCACCAGATTTGTTTATAGACAGCATTTCTGGCATTGTGAAAAAGTTTCCCAAAGTGTTCCTGCTTGTTCATTAAATCAGGCCTCTTCTTGGGGCTTTGCTCGCATTGCTCAGGTTTTTCAGGCCTGGGACAAACTGGGTTAGCTGTAGAGAGCAAGATGAAGGAACGCTTGCTGGGGGGGTTGCTCCAGGATATCACAGAAGCAGATTCCACAGCCAGAGGCAATGTTGAAAGTGTCAGAAAAGCTGTGGAGCAGCTGAAAAGGGACTCTGTTCATTTTCACAGCCTTGCTTCCCAGCCTCCCTGCATGCTGAGTTCCACTGATCCCTCTCTTCCTCTTCCTTTCCCCTCTTCTTCGTGCTATTTATCCTGATTTTTTTTTTTTTTTGAGCATGCACTCTTTTTTCCCCCACCCCATATTGTTTGGCCTTTTATGCATTAGTTTTTTTTCCCTCTTGCCATCATTGTAAGATGGATGGTTTGCTTCCTTGCATGATTTCATTCTGCAGAAGTCTGGCCTTGCTGCTTACCTCTCCCTTCCCTCACTCAGTGACTGGGCAGATGTTATATTCGTCACTATTAGTGCCAGAGAATTCCAAGGAGACCATCGGTGGAGATGTGTGAATCAGCACGCAGCCATTTCTTTTTACTATCTGTGTTAGTAGGGCAACATTCTGATCCTTTTGGGTTTCTCCTTTGCTTTATGGACTTAAAAAAAACTGCCAAAAGATACAGATCCATTTTCATTTGAAAGTTTCACAAACAGGTGCAAGCTTGGTAACAATTTTCCAAATGCATGGAGTGGATGACGTAATTTCTTCAAGAAAACCTTTTTGAAAAATCCTGTGATGTAATTGTTTGCTACATACATTTTTACATAGTAGGCTTTTTCGTGCTCATTGCAACTGAAAAAAAATTATTTTCTAAGTTCTTTCTCTTTCTTTCTTTCTCTTTCTTTCTTTCTTTCTTTCTTTCTCTCTCTCTCTCTTTCTTTCTTTCTTTCTTTCTTTCTTTCTTTCTTTCTTTCTTTCTTTCTTTCTTTCTTTCTCTCTCTCTCTCTCTCTCTCTCTCTTTCTTTCTTTATTTATTTTTCTTTCTTTCTTTCTTTCTTTCTCTCTTTCTCTCTCTCTCTCTCTCTCTCTCCTCTTTCTTTCTTTCTTTCTTTCTTTCTTTCTCTCTCTCTCTCTCTCTCTCTCTCTCTCTCTCTCTTTTTCTTTCCTTCTTTCTTTCTTTCCTGGGATAAATGCAATCTCTTTCATGGGAATGAATGGAAGGAACATCTTGATCAAATTTTCCAATCCAGGTGCTTTCCAGATGTGTGGATCTGAACTCCTGGATGATTACAAACAGCACGACCACTGCTGAGAATTTAGAAACCTGAAGTCCACACATCACGAAGGTGCTGAGTTTGGGGAAGGCTGTCCTGGATTTTAAGTTAGCAAGGACTCTTGTTTAAAAACTGGACAATAATCCATGGAAATACAGGAATCAGGTATGATGGGGCAAATATGCAATACAAGCAAAGAAAAGAAACAAAGCAATTATTTATAACATGCCCCAGTCTGGGGCCTGGTCCAACGACAATTAAAATTAACACTTCAGCTAAAACACAAATGGAAAGGACTCCAACACCATAAAACCCATATACTTGATGATATATTTATGATCCCCATAAAAATAACACTATTATACGTATATAATCCTGTCCCTATAACATGACACCCTGCCATCTGATTTTACTAATAAGATTTTCAACAGAAGAGCCCTGCCGTCTAATTTTACCAGCTGGCGTTTTCCACATCTACTCATGACCACATCCACCAATCTGTCCGGAGTTCAGTCAGAACTACCAAGGACAAAGCAGCAGATGAAACTGAGAATGAAAGAGAGAAGTCAGGACCTGAGAACAGATCAAGGCCAACAGATGTATGCAAAGCCATAACCAAAGAGAGAGCCAGATGACACCAGATGACACTGAACTGATAGGCTGTAGCTGCTATCCATGATCAGGAAGACTTTGTCTGAGCAGGCTTAATTGGATCAGCAAGTTGATAATCCTTCCTTTCTTGGCCATGGGGGAAAGACAATGAGAAGAGGCAACCAGGAAGTGAAAGGAAGAGGTGGTGAATTCTAGGGCGCATTGCTTGTTTTCGAGAGGGAAGATTGCAAAAGTCCTGAGCTAGTGGGCCTGATCCACCCATCGTACGATACCATAAAATTGGTTAGTTTTAGAGATGCCATAAATTTCTCTCTCTCCTGAAATGGTGAGCTTCCTAAGATCCTAACAACATCATGTGCTGGAGGACAAAGTGTATGAGAAAACTCCTCCTTAACCCATCTGTGCCTGAATGGGGTATGTCTTCTGGGAACCCTTGGCTGGGTTCTTCCCTTGCAGACAGCCATGGTTTTTTGAACTGTCCTGTGATGAGCAAGCCATCGTGACGTGATTTACACCTAATGCTAAGCCCCAAGGCTTGACTCACAAATCAATGGCTGGGATCAGACATTACCTTAGGCCACAAGTGAGCAAACCCCAGGATGACTTAACATTACGCCCATCGTGAGTTGCAATGAACCTGTTGTTTTGGATGGCTCCGTTCTTAAGATAGAACACGTTCCACAGATGCCTGAGATACGAGATCTGCCATCTCTAGAGGGGAAGAGCAGAGCTCTTTCACGTCCTAATACTACATTGCTCTAACCAATGCCTAGTAAACTGTAGATGTTGTTCCACTTAACTCCTACCCTTTCTCCTGAATATGCTTTCTGTTCCACGGGCAGCATTTGTTTGAATTAAATCCACATCTTTGAGCAAGTGAAGGAGGGGGGGGAGACCCCAAATGTAGGCTACAGCAGCATCTCAGGGCATTTTGACTTTGATCATTCCCTTTGGGTATTCTCTAGAGGGAAATTAACCTCTTTCTGAATGAATTCCTATGAAGATTTTTTGGGGGGTAAGTTTTTGTTTTAGGTTTGTTGAGGTTTTGTTTTCTCTCTCTCTCTTTTTTCTTTTCTCCCTATCTGTGCACGTTTCTCTAAGAGAGATCTACTTACAAATATTATCAAGAGATAATGAATTGTTAAGAGGGGGGGGGGGAAGTCCTCATCTGCATGCCGTGTTTAATGCCTTTTGGAGGATATTTCATTTGAATGTCTGTAAAAATGAATGAGAAACGATCACAATATGCTAATGGAACACGGCTTGCAACATTTGTCTTGTTCTTACGTCTGACAAAAGCAACTGTGCTTTTGATTTGTACAATTGTTTAGTTTAATCAGGAAAGGCACTGAAGAGCTCAGGGGCTTAGGCAGAATTCCCAAGACAACACTGGTTGGCCCACCGCAGCAAAATCAAATTGGAATCAAGGTATGTTTAAAAAAGGCAACCCACACTGTCACACGCCTTAGCAATTGGGGTCACGTGCCACATTTTGCCTGCTTCCTGAATTAAACCCTTCTTCTGGTTTGCGCAATGCCCTGATCCATAATCGAAGCAAACGGGGCTTGGGTTGCACAACGCAAAGCTGCAGAGCAAGCAAATCAAACCCCAGCCACGGTTAAAACTCACCAAGATTGGCCTGTCACCCAAACGGGACAGCTAGGTTTGGAACTGACTTGGTTAGGTGTACTGGCCATACCAGAGCATCCATTTCTCAGTGGCTGACCGGATTTGCCCTTCTCTCTGCAAAAAGGGATGGCAAACGATGGCAACCGGCGAGAGAAGATCTGGATTTTGTAGACGTTCTGGGCTTGGTCGCTGGTCTTCGACGTGGTACAAAATGAAGGGCTAGGCTGAATGGTAATCATTAGCAACAGTAATTACAGAAAACTAAGGCTAGAGGTGTGTAGCTTTTCTTCTCTCTGACTGCCACAGGTCAGTAGTTATGCTTAGCACAAGTAGCGGTGGAGGGCAAGCAGCGACCTTATTCCTTCCCTACGTCTACTGATGTCAACTGATGGATGCTATCCTAAGACTCAGATTAAAAAACAGGAATGTACTGTATATTTCATATCTATTCACTGACCATGTTTTGGAAACACAAACCAATATCCTCAATATATCATGATGGCATCTTTAAAAAAAAAGGAAGTCGCTACACACAGTAAAACCTGTTCTGACACCCTCCCCCCAACATTTCTGAATTAAAGCCTCTTGCTTAAGGTTGATACCTTAACCCAATTAAGTCAGTGCTCAGATCTGCTGGGGCTTTATGCAGTTCTGAGTGTGACTTTACTGGGATTTTCAAAATTCATTATTTTTGATCCAAGTGGGTTTTGCCCAGAAACAAATGAAAACAGAGTGTGGATAGTCACATGCGTAGACTCTAAATTCAGCACCAGCGGTTTTGGAAATTTAGGGAGTTCTGCTAGCATTGATTTTTACTGGTTGACTTCTTTAGAAAGTTATTATTTATTGGGTGTTCAGTGGGTTTAAATTATTAGTCACAGGGGATATTTTTTCTACCCCAGTTCCAGACTCATTTCCAACATTTCTGGATAGGATTGATGTATCCAGTATTCCATCTCATGGCTTGAGAATTTTGCTATGTTCATCTGATTTCTCACCCAACCCATTTTTTGGTTCACACAAGGCACTGAACCATAGCACAACACACTAAGAAACTAATCAACACTGAAACTAACACAGCTTATTCCCTTGTCATAGACAGTGACTGAGTTCATGACTAACTTGGTCAAGCATCCAAGTATGTCAAGCTATACATCCATAGAGTGATGGCCCAATTCAGAGATTTACTTTCTATCTATCTATCTATCTATCTATCTATCTATCTATCTATCTATCTATCTATCTATCTATCTATCTATCATGTTTGAATAGCTGCCCATCTCATAAAAAAAGAGAGAGTTCCTATCCTTAATGAACAATGATACCAAAATTCTCAGTAAGTCCTCTAGTAAATTCCCAAATGCTGGGTAAGTATTTCAAGAAACTTCAGTCTTTTTCTGATATGGGGGCATCCAAACCAGGACTATCGCTTCTGTCTATGTGCTGTCTGCATTATGATGCCCCCAGGCTCTGTCATTTGGGTACATGTTGAGATTTTATTTTTTTTTTCTATTTTAGACTTCATGTCTTGAAGGTAAGAGCGGGTTGACAAGGTAACCAGCTCCCTAAAAAGTAATGGAGTTTTTCTAGCCATCTTTAAAATATTTAAAACATGGGTATATCACTCCCCATTTTAAAAATAGCCCAAATCATAAGGAATGTGTGGCTTGAAATTATGGGTGATTCTAAAATGCTATCAGTAGGTCATTTCATAGATGTAAGAAGCCAAATAATTTGTGCAAAGCATATGCCAATGTTCCTTAATCTTTCCAAAACAACAAAGATGTTAGAAGCAAATTCCTCACCTACTAATTTCATTTGGGAGTGCCAAGTTTTTTAAATGCCGTGACTGGTTACAGCTGGAAGCAGAATAATTGGATCCATCCCTGATGCCTTTATTTTATGTCTTCTGCACCTTTGGGTGACGTCTGCCATGTTTTTGTTTTAGTGAAAGTCTTTACCTTTGTATGAAATAGTTTTGCACCTTAGCACTGTTACTGATATAAGGAATGAGAAATAAATCAATGGCCCAATGTTCAACAGCAGAGGTTTTTTGATATCACTGTTTGGATGAAAGCAGGCGCCTCTATGTTTCAGATGCTTCAGCACCACGGAGAGCTCCAAAATTATAATCCGGTGTGCACAGAGCATCTGTTTTCCTCCCCTCCCCCTTTTTTTTTTAAACCAAGGATCCTATTCTAACATCCTAGGCCTGTGATTATAACACTGAACTCCTTGTTCAATGGTAGCAAGAGACCCAGAGATCTGGGCAAGGAAGACCCCAGAGTCAGCCATGACAGGTGTATGCCATAATGCAAAGCCCTCACCTCGCTGTGCTAGGGATCATCGGTGTTAGTGTGATTAATTGCTCTTCTCCATTACTCTAAATTAGCTAAACAAATCCCTCACTACAGCTGTCATACTGATGTGAGGCATGTAAATTGTTTCTAATGAGCGGGGCACTCGGGGTGGGTGGCTAACATGGAAATCGATTGGTTTTGACACTCAGAGGCCTTCCCTTTGAATGAATGCAGTGGACATGGGAGCCCATGGTGGGTGGCAACTGAGACAGGAATTTATTAAGGACTTGGAAGGACAAGAAGGGAAAAGTGTGTCAATGGATGGAAAGATCTGACTGTTAGTCCATCCACTTGATGCTTCCCCATTGCCATCCAAAGCTTATGTTCATCACAAAACAGAAAGGAGAAGCATAACTTGATCAATGCTCCAGGCCATTGTACAATAAAAACATTCTGGCTGTATCATCCCCACACCAAGTTACATCTTTCTTCTCCTTTCCTTCTCTTCTCTTCTCTTCTCTTCTCTTCCTCCTTCCTTGTTTCTCTCTTCTCTTCTCTTCTCTTCTCTTCTCTTCTCTTCTCTTCTCTTCTCTTCTCTTCTCTTCTCTTCTCTTCTCTTCTCTTCTCTTCTCTTCTCTTCCCTTCCCTTCCCTTCCCTTCCCTTCCCTTCCCTCCTCTCCTCTCCTCTCCTCTCCTCTCCTCTTCCTCCTCCCTTCCTTTTCTTCTTCTTTTCTTTCTCAATATTACTTATAGGATTGTCAATGCTGATTTTTATATCGAATAAACGATAGGAGAAAGTGAGAAACTTTTACTTTAGAACAAAGGTGAGTTGTACTCATCCAGATGTCACAGAACTAAAGTTCCCAGCTTTGTTCACCATTGGACCTCCCAGTTGGAGCTGCTGGGAGTTATGGTTCAGTAACATCTGGAGGCATGCTGGTTCCCCCATCTGTCTTTTAAAAATGAAAATTCATGTGTGCAGTCATTATTCAGTCTGTGAAACTTTGGGAAAAGGCTTTGTAACTAATATCAGTGCAAGCTCATTCATGTTTGCTGAGAACTAGATCTGATTATGTTTAATTGGGATGACCTCATAAGTAAGAGAATCTCTAGCGGCCAATCTGGATCTTAGATCGCATGAATCTCATGTGTAAATATGACTTCAGCACACATTGATCCTTGGTGAATTCATGACAAGTAAAGTATCGGTGAAGCATATGGTTGGGTGAAGATTTCAATGGTGAGAAATATGGGGAAAGCACAGCATCTACGCCAGCTTTTCCATGAAATTCTCAAAATGACTCCAAGCAACTGAAAGTGTCAGAGGATGTGAAGATATAATGTAGTAAAACAGACTATTCGTCAAAGGGAGTGAATACTTACAGCAGATTGCTCGTGCATTCTTTTTCAACATTACACTTTGTTTCAGCTCTGAAAGAAAGGAAGTCAGATGGTTTTAGCCTTGCGCATCCTAGTCTGGAGGGGAAAAAAATCAGACTTTTCATACTTCCAAATGTTCCTTATAGCACTGGAGGCTTAACTGGACACCTACTGTTTGCACATGCTTTGTGATTTGTGTTCCCCTTATAGAATCTGTTTTTTCTTTTGGTAACTAGCATAACTGCATGAGAATTTTACCCTGGCTGGACCAGTCACATTCTGGTACTCAGTACCACATCACCAGCAGCTTGATTTCAGACTCCTGGGTCTAGACAAGTTCCCTTCCATGTTCATTGGTCCAAAGAGATGCTTTGTAAGATTCAAAAATATATCCAGACTTTCTCATGTAGGGAACCTGATCCCTGACTGCCTTTCTTACCACAATTTCACTGTGAAGCCACTGAGGATAAGAGAACACTAGCCATACTTTTTGGTATTCTCTTGTTTTTTTATGAAAAGAAATAAAATGATCGGTTTCTTGTTACACCAAGCTGACACCCTGAATAAGGGGAGCGTCATTTGGTTGAGTGTGTTTTCTTTTACTGCAATAGAGTTGGGCAGTCAGTGCTCCAACATTGCAAGGCTTAGATGACCAGGCATTGTTCTGTGGCCCCACAGTCCTCCCCTCACCATATTCAACAGGGGAAAAAAATCAGTCTTCTCCTCCTCCAGGCACAACTTCGGCTTTTCTACATGTTCCATGCAACTGCTGGCACGCGTGTCTCCTTTTCTTCTCCTCTTCCTCCTCCTTCCCGTCCTGCTATATTTCTCTCCCACTGCTAATCCCAAGAACAGGAATTGCCTTAAAACACTAGGATCCCTTCAGAGGGGGGTAAAATCAAATCCTAAATTGATGGCTGAGTGCAATGCTCCATGATTACTCAACTTCCTCAGCCATATCTTCAGGATGGAAGAGGAACCACATCTGGGTCAGGCATCCCTGGGTCCTTTCATTTTTGCAGCAGCCAGGCACAATCTCCAATTAAACACTGGAAATGTCAGCAGAAGGTTAGGGATTATCTGTCTGCTGTGGAAGTGCCAGGGCACATCGTGAGCAGGACATGCCAGGGTGTCACTTCTGTCTCTCATTTGCCTAGTTAGAGGCTGACTGTCAGCTCGCCAGCAAGTGCTGAAATCCCAATTATGTCCATAAATACTAAAACAAGGGCCTTGATGCTCACCCTTGGCCTGCTGAATTGCCCTCTTTCGTTATGCGTCAGTGTGCACAAGATTGCTGCCTTTCTGGTTGGCCTTGGATGGGCACATGTGTTTCAAACTCTAGGAAAGCGGGGTGGAGGGGAGCGAAAGAGAGAGCATCTGGATTCCAGCAACCCGCTCAACCAGGCCAGTAAAAGACTTGGCAGCCACAATCACACAACTTGATTAGCTTGATTAGTTTCAATCTTGGTTGGTTTGGGGGACGGTGTTGGGCACATTCAGACTGTTGGTTAGTTTATCACTGAAAGCACTGGGGAAAGACAGAAAAATGGGCTAATTTGGTAAGCAGCTCCCAAGTAGATTCTAGTTCTCGCAGCCCTGGAAGCTCCCGCTATCCCCCAGTAGAACTGCCCCATTTGATAGCAAATCACCCAATAATGCTGTACAATATCCCAGCGACATTTCCAGCCATCAAATCAGACAGAGGTATTAAATCTCAGATTGGCTGAATGCAAGTATATTACAATTTAAAAGGCTTTTCCCCCACCCAGAAAACAATTCAGGAAAAAAAATGGGCTAAGAATTCTAGTCCTGCCTTCTCCAGGACAGCCCTCTATAAGATCACTGCCTTCCTTTCCCTACAGAAGAAAGACTGGAGGAATTAGTTATTCTCATCACTGAACCTGCAGAATTCCCACCTCCAGAAAAAAGGGGTTGGGCTGGTAAGTTTCAGCGAGGTGCTCTGAATCCCCAAACCCTTTGCAGTGGGTTTCCGGCAACACAGCAACCTTTTCAAAGGCTTGTACCGCTTTGAGTAACAATTTAGAACAACAAAAGCTTCATTTAAGACAGGGACCCCTGTGGGAATGTTCCTATTCATTTCTTTCTTCGGTGGGCAATTGTTGGAAGATGACATTTAAGTTGTTTTACAAAAGTGGCGGGGAAAATAAAATAATAAAATATATTACCAGATGGTGTTGCAGCTTCCGCTGAAGAGGCAGCTGAGCAGGGAGGTGGAGGGAGAAGCAGAACCCAGTCAACTGAAGACTAGGAGAGACCAGACATCTGCAAATTATCCAGCGTTCATGGAAATTTAGCCAGAAGAAACTAGTATGACACTAGCTAAGATGAGAACAGAAAGCTAGCTTGGTGTAGTGGTTAAGGCATCAGGTTAGAAACTGGGAGACCAGGAGTTTTGGTCCTGCCTAAGATACAAAGCCAGTTGGGCCAGTCCTCAGGAAGCAGAAGGCAAGGGCAAAACACTTCCAAAATCTTGCCCAAAAAGCTGCAGGGACATCTCCAGGCATTCACCATGGCTTAATTTAGCTCCAAGGAACCCGTTTAGAGCTAAAACTCATCACTCATGGTTACCTGACTGGATCAGTTGACTGTGCTAGGCTATTTGCACCTTATGGGAACTGCAGAGCTCTCATGTCAAGGTTACAAAGGCTGGATAACCCTTAGATGATAGCAAAGAAACATAACAAACTTTAATTCCAGTCCAGATATGGTAGCCCTAGGTAACGCTACTCAGATGACTTGAGCAGGTTGGTAAAATCTAATGAACCAATGTCCCAACAATTGGACTGTTGAAGCTGGTTCACAGAATGCCTCCTTCTGAGTTGCTGCTCAGCTGAGTATGCCTGTTCATGAAGAAAGCTGTACTCACGAGGGATCCCGAACTCAAAATTCTGTTTCTGATGTACTGTAGATGTTTCATGGGCCTTGAGTGCCTACTTCCTAAAACTGGGCAGCAGCTGAAGTGTTGGTTCAGAATCAGACATCTGGCTTCTTGACTGGAGTAGGGCAGATTTTCTAGGAGAAACTTCCTGCTTCAACTTAGGGGACTTCTGAAGAGAAGCCCTCTAGAGAATGGACATGCCATGACATTTGTTCCAAAGCCCGACAACCACGCTTCAGCTCAACTGGAGGACGTCTCCTCTCCATGAAATCTCTCTTTGGTTTCTTAAATCACTTTCTTTTATTCCAGAGATAATTTGAGAGAGAGATGGAGGCACCAGAGATGGACCACATGCCTCCTCCTGGCGTTTATTGTTCACCACCCACTTTCTCCCACCGAGACAAGAAAGAGACAGCCCGCGCTGTGGTGTCCCTCAGGAGATCACAGGCAAGCACAAAGAGAAATGGTATACTAGGAAAAGGAGCTAAAAAAAGATATTAAAAGTTTAAATACCGTTTCTTTCCAAGCTGCTAAGCAGCTTATTTATCCCAGCGTGAGACCACCTTAAGAGCTTTGACAAGAGAAGGCTGTGTTGGTAATTGCTGGGGGAGCTGGCAGGCACCGAGTGACTCACCAGAATGGCAATCCTTGGGGGGGGGGGAGAGGGGGAGGAGGAGATAGAGATGGACAGGCAAATGGAGGCTGTAGAGTGCAAAGGAAGCTGGGACTTGAAACGCCACTACATCCAGAGAACAGCAAAGCCCTCGAGCTCCATCTGACATCTACACATGTCCCTTGAAATGGCAAATCAAATCCTAATTGCTCCTTAAAAAAATACTAATAAAGGGCAATACAGACAGAAAGATGAAGCATCAACGAGGTTATTACAGGGAATGGATTTTTATTTCAGTTTTGGTTGACATACTTAGGGGCTAGGTGAAATTTCTCAGCCTCCCTCTGCAAATGAGTGAAGCTCCCAGAAGGCCTTCGTTCCCACATTCTGTCTGCCTCTTCCAGAGCCACAGTTCCTGCTTGATCTGAACCCTCATAGTATCCCATGGAAAGCTGGGTTATTGGGTGACCCTCATTTCAGCCCTGAGTGGTAGATTTTTTCGGTCACAGTTGCATGGCAGCCCCACCACAACGACCCATCTTTCTTTGCCTGTACACTATAATGTACTTGATAGTCCAAGGTAGATAACATGGACAAAGTTGCAAGTTTTGAAGTTGCAGATCCTATTTTGAACCTGGGGGAGAAGAGGGGAAAGATCAGAGCTGAAACTCGGCTTGGCTGAGCATAGCATTTCCCTCCCCTATGAGAAAGAACAGCCTTGCTTTGCTGGACCGCAATTAAGTTTCTCCTCTTTAAAGCAGGATGGAGAATTCCAAGAGGAAATCGATGCACTGGGTGAAGTTTTAAGCTCTGGTCCACTTTTCATGGCATCATCTTTTTATAGCAGCCATCGTTTTATAAGACCTTGGGCACTCTTTCTCATCCTTCTAACCTCAGATCCCTTTCACTGCAGATGTCAAGGATTTGTTCAGAGGCAAATTTGCATTCCAAGCAGGTACTGTATTCTCTTTATCTATAGCCTTCCCCAAATGAATTTTGAAATAAAGACAGCTACTTTCCAGAAACTGGAGTGATGAGCAGCTCCTAAGGGCCATTATTTTAGGGGATGTTACATCTGTTTGAAGAAATATGGGACTGTGCTCAAGACGCAGTTCATTGTGAAGGCAGACTGTCCCATCTGTCCAGAATGAGCACACTTTGACCCAGTTTAGAGTTTGGCATCCTCCTTCAAATGTCTCCCCATCATACTTGCAAGAGCAAGCAAAAGGCGTGCATTTTCCTCTACATCAGAAGCCAAAACAGGCAAGACTACTCCTAAGATGAAGCAGCATTTCACCTCTTCCCTGAGTTAACTCACTTTCTGGATTCACACATTACTTTCAACCATACACCAACCAAATGAGATGGGTTCGCCCAGAACATAACACTGCTAACAAATTAAGCAAAATTAAAACTAATTAAGCTTAACACATTGTGGGCACGCACCTGTTAGGACTTTTGCAGATCTGGTTCATCACGTTGCGTGTACTTCAACCCTGTCTCTAACAAGCAGGAAAAGAGGACAATATCAAAGAGGATGAGAGAGGAGGTGGAAGGAATGTTTTCCCCTGTTAAGAAAACTATATCTCTATACAGATAGCTAATGGGATGGAGCTGTTATTCATAGGATTAGCTGATCTTTGAATTTTCTCCTTTAATTGCTGCATTTACATTTTAGCTACTCTTTTACCCTGTTGTATTGCACTGGCCAACATTGTGCTATCATTTTGCTTAGGTGTGAAAGTAACTGTCTTCCCAAATTATCCACGCATTGTGTGGAAAGCCAAGCATGTGACTACCAATGACAATGGGGGGTGAACGAGAATTCAGCTCAGCTTCTGTGGGGCAAAGCAGCCTTCTCCGGCAGTTTGATAGAGAGAGAAAGGAAAATAAATGTATTTTCTAAGACGTTTCTGTTTCAGTTGATACTGTGTGAATTGATTGTTAGTTCTTCCTAGCAGAGAACAGGATCAGTGAGCACTTGGCTGGAATATTTTCAATTCCTCCAGGTAGATGAAGAAGTCAATGAGCACTACATGATCTCCAGTTGGTTGGGATACCTATTATTAATTCATCCTGCTGGGTGAAGGACTAACCAGGATTCTGTGATTCCTGGTGGGCGATGCATCAATGAGCTCTATGTGATCTCTAATTCATTAGAATCACTGTAGTCCAGAGAAGAAGACAACTTTTTCCAGATTAGGGAAATCATGGCGATGAAAAAGAACTAAAACAAGTTCTCCTTTTGCTTCCAATGCATCCAAGACAATAATTTATTGTGGGGAGGGAAGTGGGCAAGTGTCCAGTGGAGTCTCAAGATGACATATCAGCTTCCTCCATCATGATTCAGCACACCCTTCCAAATGCCAGCCCTTCACTGTGTCATTGTCATTGATCCTAGTTTGATCTGAATGCAAGTGGAGTAGCCTTCTGACAGGTTCCTGCCAAAGTTATTGGCAGGTTAGCAAGAATGACTTTGCAACTGAAATATTAAACTTGCAGGAAAATGATTTAGGGGACACCTGACACCTCTGTAAGTACCAAATGTCTAATGATTCTTAACATCTGGAATTGATCACTGGATGGAGGCTCCTCCTATCTATTTTTCCTGAAGGGATGCACACAAACACACACAGCTGTGGAAAAAGCCCCAAATCCACCCTTTCGGCCAATTTTGGCGTCGAGCTTGTCCCATTCCAATACAGGTAGTTCTCGCTTAGCAACCACAATTGGGACCAGCAACACCATCTCTAAGAGCCATGGTCTCTGAGCGGAAAAATCACATGACTGGGATAGGCTTACAATGTCACTTCCCATTTGGTCATTAAGCAAATCACCACTGTCATTAAGCAAGACATCATGTGACCACAACTTGCTATTTTACTTTTGTGACGGTTATCAATACGAGGACTAGTCACAAAGCTTTTTGTTTTATACCATTGTAACTTTAAATGGTCGCTAAACAAGGCAGTTGGTAAGCGAGGACTACCTGCCCAGATCACCTGAAAATGAAGGCAATGCAGAAACATTCTTCTGCACTTTTTTTTTAATCAATCATCCTCAATGTGATGGCAAAAATCAATTTCAATTTTCCCTAAAAGGATAAAAACATTGGAATGTTTTTAGGTAGATTGTGAAGCAATTTTGAGCTCCTCTTCATGGAGGTAGGTGTGTGAGATTATTCTGCCTTTCCTTATGCAATTGTCTCTCCTGTAGTTTGCAGTCCCCCCGCCCCCCAGCTTCCCACACTTCAGTCCTTAAGGAAGTCAACAAGAGTAAATTCCTCCTGGGGGCAATCGGGGAGAAGTTATTTTTCCCTCACTTTGGAGACTTCTTGTCCTTGCACTGAATCTAAAGGAAAGTCATCAGAATGAGTGACTTTCTAGCTAAGCCATACATCATGTTTCCCAACCCACAACAGCTGGCTTTACACAAGAGGGTGACTCAAAACCCAGTATAGCCCAGTCTTGCTTCCTGTGATGTGCAAATCCACCCACTGAAATGAAAGGGAATGTAGACATCACCACCTCTTCCACTGGTTGTCAACAGGCCTCCTTTAAGCATAACTTAAGTCTAGCTCTCAAATCCATCTTCCTGATACCCATATTTTCTCATGGCAAGGTAGGCTTGTGCTCCATAAAGAACTTTACAAAACGTGATGGATAAACCATAAAGTTATTGAGATTTGGGCATTCGGGCAAAATCTGAGACACTTAAAGCTGCGTCTGTGATAGGCATCACGTGGAGATTAGAGAGTCTGCTTTTTGCTCTTTCCTTTCTTGTTTTAACTTTAACAACCAAAAGAAGATGCCATGAAGGCGGGAGAAGGCCTCTTTTAATGAAAGACAAATTGTCCAGATAGGCTGAATCCTAGCTGGCAAATTACATGTTTGCCCAGAATCAATGTGAAGCAAAATATCTGGGAAAGACAAGTATCACAGACCAATCTTGGCAAGAAGCACACAGCTTTGTGGAGGCGAAGAAACACTTTGCCATCTTAACCGAAGCTGGAAGAACAAAATAAGAATAGCTTCTGAAGGCTGCAAATCCTTTTTACTAGCCTGCAATAAATAAAGTTGGAAGATATGTGCAGGAAAGTTGGAGGAGGTGTGTAGTCACGCCATTCATATTCGGACATTGACAAGACTTTCCTTTAAATTTGGCCACCAACGTTCAGCGTGTGTATTCGACCCTAAAGCAACGGACACCTAATGACTTCTATAAAATTAAGGTATAAGTTTTGGAAACCTGGAATTATGTTTTTGTTATTGTTTCCTGTTTCTTTCTCGATCCTTTTTTTTTAAAAATATTTTGGTAGATTGGCAAGGGTTTTATTAATTTAGAAGTTCTGAAGGTTGCACCATATGTCGCTAGAAAGCAATTTCTTCTGGGTATGCAATAAGGTCTTGAATTTGATTTATGACCTTAATACTGTGAGATATTAATAAATCTCCATACCAGCTGGTAATATGCAGTCAGACAAATGTAACATTTTCTTAGGGTAGATTGGTTCAAATTTTTATTTCAATTTCCCCAGATAAATGCCAATCAGCAGGACTTGTTAATTTCAGCAACTGGAAGTTACTAAAACAGAAAAGAGATGTCTTCCATTACAATACTTAAAAAAAGAAAAAAAATGGGGGGAGAGAGAGAATCCTGATAAAATGGATTGTGAGCCAATGATGTCAACACCCATATCTGTTAGGAATTGACACGCGAGCCCAGATGAATTGCTCACACTGTCCCGGATCTCATGGGATCCAATTTGTTGGTGTTGGGTAAAAATGCCCCAGAGGTATGCAAGCAAATGAAGAAATGCATGTACATGCAACTAACATGTATTCAGAATTCTTGTTAGAGGTGCTAGCAAACACAGTGTTGAACTGCTTACGAGAAAAAAGGCACTCTTATCGACATTTGATGCATAGCTGGGCAAAGTCAGGCTAAATAATGCCAACATCAGGACAGCATCAGTGGTAAAAGTTAAGCAGACAGCCCACCAGCCTTAGCCCAAACTTCCTCCTATCTGAGCAAAGCTGATTCTGGAGACTTTCCAAATGGTTAACCATTTTATTACCCAACACAGTCAGCTGAGAACTTCTAGTATGGATGAGCTTTTCATTTTGGAGATGGGTCTCTGTGTGTGTGTGTGTGTGTGTGTGCGTGTCTGTAAATGTGATGGACTGGAATGGTGGGAGGGGAGTAAAGAATGTGCTCTCATCTCCAGAGGAGCGAGGAAGAGATAAGCGGAGGAGACTGGCTCCTCCCTAAGAAATTCCATCAGTGTGAACTGACTGAGCCTGGGAACTGGTTTCAGTCTGGGAACATTCTTGCTAAGGGGTTGTAGTTAATAAACCTTGCTGGATTGATTCTGCATGGTCTCCTGGAGTTCCTTGGGCTAGGCCCGACATCAATCTTCCCAGAATCAAAATTACCTTCCAGTAGAAGGAGCTAATTTGACCCCTCAGCTCTTGGCCGCTGCACTACAACACCAGCAGCAAGTGGATGCACAGATTAATAACCTGCAAGCGGCTATGGGACAACTAATACAGCAAATTGGACCGGGAGCCCAGCCGCCACCACCACCACCGCCGCCACCAGTGTTGCTGCGTTCGCCTGGTAGCATGCCTGAGAAGTACGGAGGTGAGGTGGAACAGATGAGAGCACATTCTTTACTCCCCTCCCACCATTCCAGTCCATCACAGTAAAGCCTGACTCATGATTTTTTATTATTATTATGATTTCACAGAAATCTAAGGTTCTAAATAGCCATGAACCATATAGACAAAACACTCTCAGACTTATCTTAATTCAGTCAGAGTGCATCAACAAAGAAAGATGATTTCCTTTTAACTTGTGGCCAATAATGGAGAGATTCCAGAGCACAATGGTAGTTGTGGGGAAGAGACTTAAACTATCCTAAGCTGATGCAGTATTGGTTGGAAAATTCTTATTTTTCGAACCATACATTAGCTCCAGATAACTCATCCTCCAGTCTGGTCCATGCCTGCCGAATGGGCTGTCTAGACTTATCCACATGGGCGGAAATCCTCAGACCAGGCCTGTTTGTGAATCAGGATAACGTGGCAGTGTGGAATCAGCACTTTATGGAGTCCTTGGGGCTCTCTGAGCTTGGTTGTTTGCTTGCAGACATTTCGTTCACCAGCTAGGTAACATCATCAGTGCTAGTGAGTGTGGAGTTTGCTCCCTGTTTATATACCGTAGCTTGCCCTGACAATGTTGGGTGGGGGTGTGGTTTTCTCCTTGGTACAAGAGAAGGAGAAAGCCAAGGAAAAAACCACATTGCAAATTTCAGTGGTACAATCCATTCTCGCCACTTGGTCCAGCCCATTCTGTCTATTTCCCTATTGGAAGCGACAATTAAGTAAGCTGCTGTGGGCAAAGAAATTGCCTCTGTAACCCCCTTTCCTTACACCTCTCCTCTTGTCTGATTAGATGTAATTCTGAAAACCAATTCACATCCTGAGTCAGTGTAATTGGTGCCGGACTGAGATTCCAAAATGAAGTGATGGGCTCCCCGCTGCTTGTCACCAATTCTCTTGCAGAAGTGGCCTGTGAGTATAAATAAAGCAATTTACCTGGAGGGTTTGGATCAAAAATTATCTTCCATGCAGAGAAGGCAAGAGGAAAAGGCTTCCACCAGTTCAACTGATTTCAAAATATCAGCTTTTGACACTGGTCTCTGCCTCTGCAATTTGGACACGCTGAAACTTTAACCATCTTTCCTCCCATGCAAGATTGGCAACTTTTGAAATATCCCCAGAGAAGATGCGGAGAAGCGTGCTTTAAGCTTAGGCAAGAAGAGAATCTGACCTTAAACCAGATTTAATGTTAAATCTGCAAGTGCCATACCTAATTTCCAGATTGGATCTTGGCAAAGCTGAATCCAGGTATGTTCTGAATGATGTTAAGGATTTTTTTGGTCGGTTTGTTTTAAGAGGAAAACATCTTGGCTCAATGCTGACATGTCTTCCTTTCCTTGCTTCTTTCTCCTTCTTATGGGCAAAATTATGGACTGGTGAAAAAATGAAGGGAAAAAAAATGCTGAAATCCTGCCTTGCCTGATCAGCATTCCAGCTGTTTGAAACAAAACAATGAATTGAGAAGCGAACTAGAGGAAGATGTTGGTAAATGACAGAAATGCTGAAAGGAAGAAGAAAAAGCTAATCTATTAAAAGAGACCTCCCATAACCTTTGCTGTGTTCCTTGATCCTGCCTCCCAATTTGCACTTTAGGTCTGACACCTGGTTCCTCCTTCTGGGCTTCCTTCTCATTGCACCCCACAATTCACCCCACATCTTGATCTTTGAATCCCTATTCAACATCTACAGAGGAGTGGGGGCTCATAAATCCTTGGTCAACACAGGCACGGGCTAGCTATAAACTGAAGCATCTCTTTGCTTCTTATGGGGCTTTTTTGGAAATGTCTCTCCACCCAAGTCCAGAATGGATTACGGGCAGCTTCTCTTCTCTCAGTCTTCCCTGTCATGTCATTTCAGCCCAGAGCTCCAGGTAGAAGCAACTTTTTCTGACTTTCTAGCTAGGTTAGCATTCCAAAAACTAGACACGAAGCTGCTGGATTGACAGGAAACTGTCAGGGGTTGAAATGCTTGCTGTCTTGGATGAGAAATTACAGACCAGTGGAAGTCCTTGCTGAGAAAAGGCGGCCATCTCAAGAAGCTGATTAGGATTGGCATGTGGATTCTTTACTCCGTCACAAACAATCTCGCTGGTTTTGCTAAAGACAGCAGTAAACAGCTGTGGACAAGATTTTGACGGCCAGTCTAGCGGTCTCACCAGGTAATATTGACTAGCGTATGATTAATCCTCATAATGATACTTAACAACCTGGATAAGAAGATCAAATGTATCGCTTGTTCTAGAATTAAAGGATTTATAGCTAGCTGCTCACGACTGGGATGATACAGAAAAATCTGCATTTTTAAAAGAAACATACTTGTTGAGTTGAGGAGCAAGTCATTGCCTTTTATCTCTCCCCTTCCCTGAAAAAAAAAGGAAAATTGGGAGAAATTCAAAGTCATAGTCTTCTTGTACTTTTTTTGGTGATGAAGTACCCAAAGATGGGTGTGAATATCCTGTCTTTCAATGGGTTGTACCTTCTCTGTTGATCTTCAGCCACCTACCTTCCCAACACTTCCATTCAATCCTAGGGAAACGATCAGGGCAGAATTCCTCCCAGGGCAACTTTTCAGATTAGGGGATGTGGAGCACAAATCAAACCTCTATAGAAAGATAAATGTCAGGAGAGGGAGGAAATGAATATTATGAATGTTATTATGAAGCAAGAGAGAGGATGTTTTCTTGCATACATCCGAACACTGGAGCCCATGATGGAAGTTCCTGAAGAGTAGGTGGGCTTTAATTAAAGTGGTAATAGTCTGTTGAGGGAGACAAGGAAACCACAGAAGTCTTGTCTCCGTTTAAAGAAACCTTGTTCACACTATTAACCAGGTTAGTTAAAGAACTTCGCACTGTCTTTGCCCATGTTATGCTTAGTTGTTGTTCACGTCAGTTTGGTTCTTTGTGGCTGAGTAAACTGTGAAAACCTAGCCTGCTTGATTAGCTTCTGCTTCAAGACATGGAACAAACCCTGAAAATGGGTCTGTTCAGCGACCAGGGTAAGGGCCTTGTGCAAACACAAATACTTCTCACCTTACATATCAGTGGCTTAGACTCAAGAATAGGCTCTAAAGATCAAGCTTGGTAGAGCCCAGGAGACTGGAATTGGCTCCTTGGGGCCAGCTGATTGAACAACCAAGTCAACTGACAAGCTGTTATTGCAACCTAGGCAGTATCTTCTCACTTCAGAGCTCAGCCCGAGTTGATCCCTAGAAACACAGAACCACCAATCTAAGAAGTGCTGGCTGTCTTCGGTTACTAACAGCACATTGAAACTATTCTTTCACTGGCACTTTACACTCTATTCAAATGATGTCAAGTGTCTAGCAAGAAATACAACGTGCAGTGACAAATGTGGGATTCTCACTATTGCTGACAAGCTTACTGCTTGGATGCTAAAATAAGCCTTTTTGGCATCACAGGCTATAAATAGGAGGAAACCGTTGGCGTCCTCCTACGTATAGCACAGTGTGTATTTTTAACTCTAGATTGTTCATTGTTTTGCCATGTTCTGCTCAAGTTGCTCTCTTGGCACACCACCAGCATACTTTGGGGTTTCTCTCAAGCTGTGAGTTGTTCAATTTGGTTTAAATTCTTCACTTTTCACTAAAGCAAGTACACTGTGCACCACTGTGTTAGGAAGCCAGTGGTGACGTTATGATGGTGGGACTCCATAAGGATGGACCCAAAGGCAAGGTGATACTTCTTGGTTTTGTCTTCTTACTGGGGAAGAAAAACTCTATCATATGGGAAGAGCCATTATCTTCCAATCTTCCAGTTCTAGTATCTTCTGCTCCAGGAGAGATTACCACTTTTGCTCCTCACACATGGGAGAAAAGCATGAATTAGAACCATCTCCTTTCAAACTGTGAGACCTCCTTCTCACTTCAGAGGTCTGCAAGGTAAACTTCAGTGAAGCATAGAAGATTTGCCAGTGTTTACTTTTTGCTTTTTTCATTATTTCCCCTTATTTCTGTGAATTAGGGAAGACAACATCTACTTTAATCAATGGAGCTACCCCAGTTCCAAGTTCAGCTTTGCAGAACCAATAAATGTATTTCCTATATCACCTGGAATTGCTTCAGCAATTGAGGCAGCTAATACACCAAGCAAACAAATGAGCAAACATCACTTCTTGAATACCCTTATATAAGTTTTGTTTTTCTGGGGGTTTTTTGCTGCTTTGGTCTCAAGATGCTCCCCTGCTTCCTTCAAATTTCTAAGAGAGCGAATTGTGAGAAAGTAAAAATAGGAAGTCGCTGTAATCCTGTGCTTTGGCTGAAAGTGTGACGGGGGAGGGAAGGAAATGATGCAATGGGATTTTAGGAGGCATCTTGAGATATGGTGAACTACCCCACTCTTTGTCTTTTGGAAAAGGTCTGGTTTGCGATTCATCGTGCCCTGTATGACAGGCAGTTTTTGAATGTGCCTACTACATGTTCCTCAAAATTCAAAAGTCTTCCTACGTCTGAAATAAAACATTTGAGTTGGGAAGAAAAGTGTGAGAGCTTTGTTTGGGGAAAAAAGTCTCAGGTTTAGTCTATAAAAATATCATAACCTTTGTTAAAGGAGCAGGAGGAGGAGGAGGAGGAGGAGATCTGCGATAGTGACTTGAGCATGGGTATTCAAGGGAAACTCAACCCAATTGAAATCTTTCCCTTACATCAGTCCACAGCTCTGGTGAATTAGTTTCTCCTTGGCTGCTATTTGATTTCATCTGTTCAGAGACATCAGGATATATATTTAAACAGAAATCCCCAACAACAAGTCAGCCAGTTGCTTCTAATAAAAACAGTTCTGCTGGAATAATGCAGTCTCTGAGAGATAGGGTGCAATATGGTTAAATGCTTTTACAATCTCCCATTAAAGTAAGTGGATGGAAATTCATAAAATATTTATAGAGATTGAAGAAGACAGGGAAAGAGTGTGTGTGAGAGAGAGAGAGACCAAAACTTCATGCCACTTCTCAGAATGCCAAATAGCTTGGGCTAGAGATGGCATGATAGGACCAAAAAAAAAGGGGGGGGTTCATGACACACACAACACTGAGATATATGTCCATCTCCCATCTGTGACTATAAGAGACCCTTCTAAATATCTTCTACTCTATATTTCTTCTAGATTTTTACGAATCTGAATGTCTTAGTCCTCCTCATCACCGCTATTATAATGTCATATCATCCATCTTTCTGCTCCTACAGTGACCATCCAGATGCTTCTGAGAAATCCAAAAGCAGGATATGTAGGTGATATCACCCTCTGGTTCATGCAACTAGTATCATTAGTCATTCTGCTTCCAACCCTGAAGGTAACCTGATTAATAACCTTTAATACCTTTTTCTCCATGAATTTATCAATTTCCTCCTTTTAAGGTCATTCATGTTGATAGCCATCACACCAACGCTTAACAATGTGAAAACACAGAAATAATTAGATATGGCAGAATATCTTCCAGAACTGCAAAGAATAAGCTATACTATAAGTGAAAATCCTATGCTACCTCAGATGTCACTCAGCTTCAACTCCAACATTGGTCATAATAGATGCGCTGTTCACAGTTATAGTTCAACAAGCCATAGTGAGCTGTAGATCCTTCACTAGCCACTGAATAATTCTGGTACACCGAAGAAAAACTTAATAACTATGATATACTACAGATCTCATGATGTTGCTAAACTACAACTCCCAGCAGTTCCTGGCAAAATGACACTTGGTGAAGGATGCTGGGAGAGGAAGAACAACAACTGAATAGTCCCACCTTCCCCACCCCTGTAATGACTTCCCAAAATTTATGAAGATCCTAGATCTCCCAGAAAGAGATGTCCAAGGAATAGCAAAAACTGAGTGCTGAAGAAGTCGAAAGAACAGGTTTTAAAAGCCATCCAGTAGAAATGATCCCAAAATGATGAGGCACTCTACCACGATTTTCCCTGAAGGCTTAAATCACTGTTTGTATTTCCCACCTCTGAACGGAGATGTCTCACCAGCTCGCATTATGCATGTTCAAATGTTAACATTTTCATACTCTTAAGAAATGCCACATCCATCATTTTCGAGAGCAGCGAAAGCCACATCCCCGAGAGGGAAGCCCAGCAACAAATGGTGATCGATGACTAATAATAACAATCTTTAATGTCACATCTATTCACAAGAACATGACAGCACAGGCCCAGAGATCATTCATCCAAAGTAACCACTGTTCTAGGGATTACCCTTGAAAAGGAAGATGCTTGGTCCTTTCCTGTTACTGGAAAACATGGAATTGTAGAACATAAGAGTTAGAAGCGAAGTTTAGTAGCCATTGCAGAAGTTTCTGGCATCCAAAACCAGACTTATGGGAGTCACATACCCCGATGGCCTCTGTAATGTATTTCAGTTCATTGCCATGTCTCAAATATTCTCTTTCTCTGTCTCTGCATTAGTCAGGTCAAACTCATCACCATGAACCTTTTAAAAATGCATGGGAGAATCACAAGCACACTTTACAATTTTATCTAAAAAAAAAATTAGATTTCATATCCATCTTTGATCACAGCCATTCGATTTTTGCAGTAAGCTAATAGGCACAGTGGAAGATCCCCTTGAGTCAAGCTGAACTCCAGTGACTTCATGAACATGTCCAGGTACTTTTCTTGACAACAATATAGAAGGGGTTTGCCACCTCTTTCTTCTGACATGCGTTTTCAACTTTCCACTCTACCCTACAGATCTGGACCCTTTCCCCTTCCAAGTACTAACCAGGTTCAACTTTGACCATCTTCTTCAAGGTCAGCCAAGATCAACTAGAAGTTCTCACCTGCTGTGAAGCACAAAATCTGAAGGAATGGCTAAGATCCAAGCCACACAACAAAGTGGGTCATTTTGCCTAGGAATGTATGGGGTTTCACTGGCATCTCCGTTCTTCTTCAAACTTTGTGAACCCTGGTTGTTTAGACCCCCTTTCTTCTTTCCAACAGCTTCTTCTTGGTTGAAATGAATGGGTGATTACGCCAGTTGACTTTATGCATCCGCTCGGGTACCACACACGCTTGTACGGTAAGAGTATCCATCTGATAAGTGAATAGAAGAGCTTTCAGATCCTGATTTATTGCACATCAAAGACCATAAATTGCCATTAGGAGAAGTGCAGTCTTGTAGATCATACAATCTGAGACTCTGGGTCACTATTTATTCTCTGCTGACATATGGGAAGTACTGCTTGTCACACCTAATTTGTAAAAGGATAAGGATGAGGTTCAAGCTCAGCTGGCAGAGATGCCCTCTGACCCGGAAGTGCTATCCATGTGGGGGATGATTGCTGCAATTCAGGATAACATCCATTATCACTCCAAATGGGAGGTCATTGTCATTAAGCATGTTTTTTTTCCTGATTATTCTTCAGTAATTGGTCTTTACCAGAATGTCTGGCTCTGAGACATAATTAGTCCAATGAGGAGAAGATACCCACATTTTTCAGAGTTATGGAGAAGAGGCAGCTTGGGCGAAAACAGGCTATACCTGCTGAAATCCTCTCTTCCACATCTTTATTAAAAGTTAGCTTGCTCCTTCCATTGGATTGCTTGGTGATAACAGCTACATCTATGAAGAATTTTGCAAAGCAGGATCTTCAGACGTAGGAAGCTGCCTTCCATTAGCTCTTCTTCCACCTAGCTCAGTATTAGCAACCCTGATTCAGGACTTCAGAGGACGTCATTCCCAACTTCACCAGGACTTGCTAGAGATTGAAATGCTAACCTTTTCAATGAAAACTGGCTCTTCTACTCAACCACAGCCTTCCCTAAGGCAAAAGTGAGAAGGCCTGTGAGTAAGAGGGAGGCACAGGCCATGGAAAAGAGAAGGCTAGCTCTGAAGCCAAGGCCAGAATTGCTAAAGCAGAATAAATAGCTATTTGTCCTGGTACATCACCAGAAAGGTACGTCACCAGGATATCAGGAATCTTATGAATGAATAAGAAAATGAATGACTGGCCTTGAGTAAGCTATTGTTACCCAGGTAATGATTTCTGGGGATGACACAGATTGGTTTTGTTTGCTGCTGTTTTGTGGGAGGGGGTCTAAATTGGGACAGGCTGAAGCTTTCATTTTCTACCCCTCTGCAGATTTTGTTTGCCAGATCCAACAGCTGCCTTCTGCATCTGGCATTCAAAGCTAAATCTGTGGTTTATCCTTTCTATCCAACATGTTTTTGGGAGCAGAAAGGAGATGCCAGACAGACTGTCATTGGCTGCATTCAGCTCTGCTGCCATCTCTGTCACATTCTTCGGGACCCACATTTTAAAACGTCATATGGATAACAAATTGATGTGTTTTTCCTACAGGCACCAGATTCTCTCTTGAGTTTGTAGCATCTTAATGTTATGTTAGGAAACCTGGGTTCCAATCAAAACCACGAAGCAGCTTTGCAGAGCATCTTGTCTTTAAAATATGGAATGGCAGGGAGCCATCAGTGGTGAAGATATCAGCGATTACATTTCCAAGGCCTGGGTACATGGGGAAAAGCCATGATGCTCTCCTAGTTATAATCCAAGCTGAAAAACCTTGGAGGAGTGGAATGGAGCTTATTCCATAACTCACATCAGCAGCTTCATATGGATGTCCTCATATTCCAGTCCATAGAAGGGATCCAGACTTATTCTAAGTATTACTAAGACCCATGGGTATGAATGTGCCTAGGTTTAAGAGAACTCCTTTCATTTGCTATGATATCTACTTGCCAGCTTCTTATTGATGTCCAGATGGGCACTGATTCAACATGGCTTTGCTTAGGTTCTTAAAACCTATCTATTCCAGCAAATCTAGTACAACTTCGACGCCAGTTCCATGTAAGAATGAGTCCTGGAGATATGACATTCCAGAGACTGCACAATCAAACTGAGCATTTCTCTCTTCTGGATCCGAATCCAGTTATTGGAGTTGAGAGAAAGGAAGGAGACATCCTTTGCTGAACCACGATGCCCAGCATCCTCAACCACAATCAAGAAAAGAGTCTGGGCACTGTAGTTGAGCAACGTCCAGAGAGCTACAGATTTCCTACTTTGGATCTGGACCGCAGAGGGTGGACTTTGCTTCTTTTTGAAATAAATTTGTTTCCTTGGACCCCTGCAGCTTTCTCTAATTCAAGGTCCTCTTCCTCCTCCTTCTCCTCCTCCTTACAAAAGGTGAACAGACAGCTGGTAAAGCAGATAGCCTTTTTCGAACCTTTTCATGCATGGTCCCCACATCCACATAGCTTTATAAATATGGTAATGTGTTTCCGCGCCTGCCTGGATGGGAAATAAGGACCAGAGTCACCGAAGATGCTGGACCTGGAGAGATAACCATAGAAACAACCTGCTGCACAGCAAACACTCCATATTATACACTCTGGGTCAAATTAACTCTCTCTTTCTCTCTGTCTTTTGTCCTCGTTCCTGTGCCCATCACTCTCCAAACAGCTTCTGCACTCACCTATTTGCTGATTGCATCCAGGAAGGAGACAGAATCCCTTGTTTGGTTCATTACCAGAAAGTCTGGGCTGGAGATAAAAAAGCATTGATTTATACAATAGCCTCCTCTGCCTGGCACTTCAATAGAGTTGTCCTGCCGAGAAAATTACAGATAAACTCTTAATTTATTCTCCATTTAAGCACCAGAGGGAGGTAAAGCAGGGTGGGGTTACAACGTTGGAATATATAATCTCAGAGTCTTACACCTGAGCTTCTCTGCTTCTCCTCTCTCTCGCTTGGTGGCTTCAGAGGATGGGAGAAGACACAAGTAGGACTTGCCACAAAGCGTGGTCTCACGGTGAGCAACTGTCTCAGATCTTAGATGCCCTGATTAATTCTTCCAATTTGTCCACTTTTGCTCACCGTTCAGCTGCCTCCCACAGCCACTGTGGCCAAAACCCAACTTCTTCCTAAACAAGAACATTTCCATGTTCAGTGTTTCCATTCTCCTCCCTCTGTTAATTCCCTTGTCTCAAATTTCAAGACTGTAAACAGCTTGGGACAGAGATCTGTCCTCCTGTATCCTATTAAGGAGCTTGCTTGCTAAGGTGCAATCATAACCATGACAACAACAGCAATCCTGACTACCACCTAGCTATCTGAAAAGGTTCAAATGATGCTGTGCTGAAAATTAATCCGCACCACTGTTTCTGATCTCATGTTTTCTTTCTTAAGAAAATTTAAATAAATCCTCCTGGTTAGGTGGGTGGGACAGTGGCATTTCCCTTACTTTTCAGGCAGTTGTCCACACATGTGCGGAGATGTGTGTGTCACCTATTTCTACTTCACAATAATCTTTGGAGTGATTGCAACCTCAAGGGAAGACCCTGAGAAGAATTCCTGCCAGGGGAATTTGCATCTCACAGAACAGGAACAGTTGGGAAGTCTCCTTCAAATCACTGTTCCTGTTCTGGGACATGCAAATCAACTCCAAAACTCAACCAAAAGAAAAATTCTTGAAAGTCTAATGCACCCCGAGAATGGAACAGGGAAAAAAAAAATCTCCTTTTCAGAAAAAGATAACTTTCAGGAAATTGGAGAAAAGACTCTAGCTCATTAGTAATTCAGAGGGAGGGAGGGAGGGATGGATGGATGGATGGATGGAGTGAATGAGACAAAGAGAGAAAAAATATTCACATTATTCATCCCCAGGATCTCAGTTTGAATTTGCTTTTTGTCTGGGGGCATGTTTGAAGATGTTTTGTGACTTTTCGGTAGAGTTTGGCACCTGGCTTTGCTGAAATAAGGACAGAAGGAAGATAAGAAAAGATTGTGAGTAACTGGAAGAGGTCAACTCCTGGCTTCAGCAGCAATCATTTCTGACAGAGGTTTCAAGAGCCTAACATCTCCATGAAATATGTATGCAGATGGAGTTCATGAATATACCTTGCCTGCCAGAAACAGCCTCTGCTTCATCCCATGGGACGTTTGATTGGCACCAAGAGCTGGTCACAGGAAGATCAGTATTTCAGGGACTGAGAGTCTTTTCTGAGCTTAAATCTCCCCCTGTACAATATGTGTGTGTATGTATGTATGTATGTATGTATGTGTATGTATGTATGTATGTATGTATGTATGTATGTATATATATATATATATATATATATATATATATATATAGTATCCCCTCTATCAAGAGAGAGAGAGACTAGAGTTTCTCAAGTTTGTAATTTAATACTATAGGAGAATACAAGAAGATCATGTTGGCTTTTCTACTCTGTGCCAAAAACACTGGGAAACTGATCCTAGTTACTGCGATGTGACCAGAAATAGAGAGAACTGACTATGTTATTATTCTTCAGATCTTCAAGAACATCAAAATCAAATGGGCTTTGGGGGCCACAAAAGGATTGCTGGTAGGGGGCACTTTTGGCATCCACATTGTAATTCAACAAAGTAAGTCTCTAAAATGGAATTTTTGCAATCCAGATCAGATAGCCCTAGCATAGATGGAGGAAGGATATGATTTGATTGAAAGTTGAACAACAACATGGAGGCAATATTTTGATGTGCTGGACAGATGGTTCCCAAAATTCACCTGAAATTGGTCTGGAATCCAGAGCTAGATTTGCAAGCTAACCTGCATCTTATTTATAATTTATTTATTATGTCAATTTTACAACTGCCCACTTGGGCATGATTCTGGTGGATAGCAAGCATTAAAACAATAAAACTGCTAAAGCCAAATTCCAGTGGCCATTCTGGAGGAAAAACCCAGACAAGTCCATAAGATTCAATCTCATTCATGATTACCCCAATAACCCAGTGCCTGTGCAAAGACCCAGGTCATCAGTGCATTCTTGAAGGCAATCAAGGTCAGGACTTGCAGATCCTGAGGGAAATGTTGCTTTTGGAATTGGTTAACTTGCTGTTACTATCAGTATAAAACTGTATATTTTACCATGTTTTAACCATGCAAGGTGTTCATAAACTGCGTTTTATCGTTTAGTAGACAGAGTGAGTCTGGCCATTTGTGCCTTATTCAACCAATTTTGATAAAGTAAGATCTGGTTTAACCCAATGTGGGAACCCAGTCAGAGATCAAGAGAACATTGGTCTATTGCATCTGATGCATAGATGGATAGAAGGGTATCAAAATCTCATTAAAAACTTTCCTTTCTTGGCCCCTCTGAGGGGGCTAAAATCAGGGATCTTTATGCAGGTTTAGGATTATTATTAATCTTTTTTTTTTTAACATCTTTCTTCTACAGACTGACCCCTCTGCCTTGGTATCTCAAAGCACATTGACTAGAACTGCCAGCATGTTCCATTGCTGGAGGTAATACATCTCTAAATGGATAGCTGAGGGATTCTTTTTCTATATTAAACTATTGATTTTTCATAAACAAAAAGTACAAAAGGCCATGGAAAACAATTGAATCTCAGCACAGGAAGCTGAAGAATTAGACACCGCTTTGTGCCCTAGTGACTGTGCTTCATGCATCAAGATTTTCAGTTATAAAAAAAGCTTTGTATTTATGAGCCATGAACCTCCAAAGGTTCAGGAGGCTAGAAGCAATGGCAAAGTTGGCTTTGACTCAGTTGGAGACCATTCCTCTAGGTCAGCTGAGTATTTTTCTAATTCCTGGGGAAAAGAAAAAAACAAAAGTTTTAACTCTGTCCCTTCCAGATTCTTCCCTCACTGAAGAAATTTGTTTTAAATATAGCCATAGAAGAAGAAGAGGAGAGCTACACATCAGCGATTAAACGCTTGCTTTCCTTGAAGATCATCCCAGGTATATAATCCTGACTGTTTAGATCTGAAACAATGGTGAGATGCTGACAATTCCTGTAGGGAAAAATTAGATTAAATGATGCCCTTGGTCATGAATGTCCAAGTAATGATCTCATATGAGGTCCGCTAGGAGCATTTTTTAAAAGACTCTTTTATTGGACATAATAAATGGAATCTATTTCCTTCCAAGTAAGCTGTCAGTCTCTAGCCTCCTGAGGGTCTCACAGGTGCTGTTAGCAAATTCAGTAGGGTGGATGGTTGCACGCCAGGACTTTATTTAGAAGGATGCCCACCTGTCTAGTAAAAAGCAAAAAGTCCAAGATGAGCTGGGGATGTTAGGAAACTAAAGAGGTGGTGGAAAGGTGTAAATATTTGCTTTCTGTCCAAGGGGGTTTTGAGACTCAACATGACCACGATGGCATCACATCGCAATGGCTCCCCAGCAGCTCTTTTGTGAAAGTACCTGCAGTATGTTCTCAAATGTCCTAATTCAAACCCCAAAGACTCTCTACCTCTGTTGTGGCCAGGATGGGGCCAAAGTGGAAGGAAGCTTTATTTCTTGAATTTCTGCCCCAAAAGAAAGGGGGTAGAATCTCTTCTGGGAAAAAAAAATATATGCATGTATTTATTTAAAAATTACATTTATTGGAAAGCAAAGTTGCCAGAATAGCTACTATGCTAAAATAGCAGAGATACCAGATAAATCTGATGTTGTAAGGCTGCACTTGGGTGATGTGGTATCCAGACACTAAGATGATCCTTTCCCTACTTTTCCCTTTTGGAATTTTGCTGTCTCTTCCTATGGCAACAGGCTGTTGGGAGATGAATGGCTTGTGATAGACAATGCAGTTACTGTTTTTTTTAGTGAATCAAGTGATTTTTGCCATGAAACAAAACCATAGTGTCACATCCACCCTTAGGCACAGCACCAGTGTTTGCAGAGGAGTCAAGAAGCACAGCGTCTCCTCCCCCAAACTGTTGAAGCAGCTTCCCAAACTTTTTTTGGAAAGTTGCCTCCTCTGTTTCTTTCAATAGCCTTCTCCAGCTCATATCAAGATTGCCAAACTTTCTTACCTCACTGTTGCTGCTTCCAGTTTTGCCATATTTTAGCCAGATGAACCTGGGTAAAAGGAAGAGAGAGAAAAGTGAAAGAGGTTTAGTAATGTCCTGGAGACAGAATTTGGCTTGGAAAAAAAATAAGCTTGCATGCAAAGAGGAAGAGTTTATTTTTCCCCTTAATTTCAGCCCACCCATTTGCTTTGAGCTCTTCTGCAAATGTCCCCAACCTGAAGCCATGCCACTGTCAATCAATTTCAGCCAGTTATTTCTGTATTGTTTTTTCTTCCTTCCCTCCTTTTTTCTTCTATGTGTCATGGTGTTCAGCTTGTAAACCTGAAGATGTAGACTGGTATATTCCTGATATCTATAAGCTGCTCTAGGAAGCTTCCTTTTATGGAATTTCTTTCTTCGTGGTGAAAATTTGGGGAAATTGCTCGCCTGCATTCCTTGAGAGGAAGAAAAGAACCCCTCAATTAAAATGGCCTTCAGTAAAAGAAAATTAACACAAACAGAAAGGCCAACTTAAGTATCCATTTCTTCGAATTCCAATACTAAATCTTTGTGACTTGAGAGTTCTAAATGAAGAGTGTCCAATGTCAATATTACACCTTGGTGAATCTCAGATCTTCCATCCAAATTGATTGGATTTCTCTATGGTTGTGTCCCTGACATCTAGCCGAGCTCAGACCTAGCCTGTGCAAATTTTAATCTCAATGAGATTAATCATTATTGGAATGTAATGAGGTACTGCCTATCTTTCTCTCTCTCTCTCTGATTGTTCTAGAATTAATCTTTTGCACAGAAAATTGTCCTAACCAGGACAAGACTAGGTATTGTAGAAGAGAGAGCCAAAAGCAGCCTGTCTCTTCCAAATGCATTAGCTGAGAGTTTAGGGGAAAGAGTCACCAAATCCTCAATGATCAACATCAAGAACGTAGACTACATAGTCAATCATTTCTTGATCCCTGGTCATTTTTTTTCTTTGAATCCATTTACAGGTGCAATGTATGTATGGTCACAATGCCCATTATAGTAGATTGTGTAACCAGGGCCATTCTATGCTTGTATATTGTAAGCTGTGAACCTCAAACCATTCAATGGCCATATATTGTGGTCATTGTGTCAACTGTTAAACTTTGAGTCATTCCTTGCTTGAATATTGTATGTTTTTAAATCTCAACCTTTCAGTGAGTCTGTATGTTTGACCGTGTCACACTTCTATGTTTCTTCTGGTTCATATGCTTCTCTAGGCATGAGAATTCTGAATAGCTATGCTGCTTGTTTTCTCTTCCAGGGAGGAAAACCTCTGAGAAACTGCATGGCCTCCTTTCCTGAAGAAATGATGACTGGTTACCTGTTCCTCAAGGTTATATTCTGTGTACTAGATGCTGTATTAAATTGACTAGGGCTCAAAGTACCTGGCTTGGAGTTTGACCTCCTAGAGGATGAGTCTGTCAAGGGTTATTTCTCTTGAAGTATCACAGTTTCTCCAGGGTTTGGGGCAACCTCACCCCAAACCAGTTGTAGGAGAAGGGTACATCTTCAAAGCACCCCGAGGCATCTTTTGGCTGCTGTGACGGTTGAAATGAGGGTCTGAGATAAATCTTTCCCTGATCCAGCTGGGTTGTTTGTATCCTTGGAAGTTCCCTTTAACACTGAGCTGGTTCACATATTCTGGGCCAAGGATAAATCACAACTGGGTGGATTTATGCAGTATGCCAAGTCATAAACTATGGTTTACCAACTAATGAGCTGAGCCAAGCCCAAACACAGCAATTTACAGCTCATTGTAACATGTGAAACCAGCCAGCAGTTTGGTGCAAAGCTTGGCTGGGTTCTGAACAGCAGTATGCTGCTCTCCCAGAGTCCAGTCTGAACTGCAGCCCCGAGACAAACTTAGCGGAGTGACTGTTTTGCTACCTCGGAGGGCCTACGTGGAGCTGCTGCCAGATTTCTGGCTTGTAAGAAAGGGCAGTGACAAGCTACAGCTAAGCCAGATCCAGCTGAAAGGAAGGATGTTAACCAGCCAACTCCTCCAGCCAGTGTGGCTGCAGAGGAATAGAGCCTTTTCAGATTGCTTGTGATTTATCCGATGTATGCATCGGTAGACCCCCCCCCACCTCCTTTTAATTAAAACTATGGCCAAGGGGGGAGGAAAGAGCAAGAGACGGAGTAGGCGACAAACACAGCCTGACAGTTTCAATTTTCACTTACAGCTTCCTTTCCTAGGATTGATATCTTTCACCTTTCTGCTGAAGAGACGGCCTTTGCTGCCATAAATCAACTCAGAGACTGAGTCGGCAAAGCTCACAGCTTTAGCCTCGCAGAAAGGGGAGAATAAATGCAGCTGGAGCACGTAGCCAAGTGGCTGTGGAAACTGAGTCGCGGTGTCTATGAAAGGGGAACAAGTGCAAGGAGATGCTTAAGCTGTTGTTTCTGTAAACCTATATCAATAGAAATAAGCTCACGGTAGATCTTGTGCTGAAGGCCAGCGAAGTCAAGGTCTTGTCTCTGGGTGTAACTGTTGGGCTGCTCTATCTGGGCTGCAAAAATCCTGCAGGTGGGAGCAAAGCAGATCAGAAAACTACAACACTTCTCTTTAGTCTAGTTGAACGTTGCACCCTCTTTGAAAAGCGGTGTGAAAATATAAGCCAAATGCATGTCTCTTCCATTAAACTGGCATTGTTTTCAACTTCTCCATTGTTTCCCAGAACCTGTTTCAAAGACGGGCAAGTTTATATCTTCCAGATGTTTGGGGCTTCACTTCCTACCTCTAGCACAGCCCATAGTAACTGTATCAGATTGCCCAACCTTAGTCTACACTGTGCATGAGTTAAGTTTGCTCAGAGGTTCTGTGTAACAGGTATGAGTAATAATATTCATCACCATCGCTAGGAGAATAAACTAAAAAATGGAGATCTACAATGCCTGATTTTCAGCACCAGGAGGCTATAGATACTGGATATGGTATCAGAGAGCGAACAAGGAAATACCTGCAGAGTTATGATTTAATTAAAGATAATAAGGAGGCATTCACAAAAGGAAGCTGAGACTAGCATATCTGATCAAACAGTGTTTGAGGGGGCAACAGAAGGAGAGAAAGAGTTGAGTGCCGTTGTTCAGGGAAGGTATTTCAGGAACCGTGAATAGGCCCCATGGGATGCCAATTACACATAATCTCCCCTATCAGTAAGTGCAGAAAGTGGAATAAAAGTAAAAGCAGAGGATGTTCTGCCTTGCAAGAGAAAGATGGTTCTGGGGCAGAGTTTTTCTGCTTTTTGAAAAAAAAGCATCGGGCCTATTTCTATGCTTTGCTGTAATAATGCCTTGCTTTTTGTCTACCTTTTCTATGCTGTCGGTGCGGTTAAGGCTGCTGGATTTGTCCGATGCTATGGAGATCCACATGTTGCCAGCTGCTTTCTCTCCCCCCCCCCCCCAACCTTCAAGGTTCAGGATGATGAGAGAAAGAGAGAGAATCTAGCCATACAAGGAGGCCTTCAGGACAATGAGTGGGTTTGGATAGCAACTCCCATGAAGAAAGGTTGAAGAAGTTAAATATGCATAGCATGGAGATGGTATATGAAGAGCTTTCAAGAGAAGATTGAGTAGAGAAGCTCTGGCTTGCTTCAGGTGACAGAATTTCAGCTAGTAATTGGAAGGCCAGTCCAACCATTACATTGAGTGGGATGAGTGCTCCAGGCAGCAGTTCCTTCAAATACAGGATGTGTTTACCCTGGAGAGCTACGACAATGGCCTTGAAACAGCTGAATGGGCTCTCCTACAGAAGACAGATTTGTCTCGGGTTTCTGAAGGCAGTGCTACAAACAGTGGCTGAAAATGGGGAAGGAGGAAATGTTGGCTAAACAATAAGAGGGACTTGTTTTTAGCAAGAGTTATTCAGAAATCAATCAGGCTGTTGTGGCAGGGGGTGGGAGACCTTTTCCATTAGAAGGCTGCTGTTTTTGTTACCTGCCCATTGAAACTCAGCCTTGAATATTGGAACTGGAGGAAAGAATATAGGATGTGTTAACTCACTGAGGTCCGTCCTTCTTAAAAAAACACGATTCTTCTTTAAAAGGGAGATGTGGACAAACCGAACTGAGCTTCCTTTGTGTGCTTTTGAAAGGCTGTGTAATGTGGCCGTGAGCAAGTGGTAGCTCGGAATGAAAGAAACTAATTCCCTCAAGAATTAAAAATGGGTCACCATGTTAGAAGAGGCACTGCTGGGGACAAGAGTCCGGAGTTCATGTTTTCATCAACAAAAGCAAGGCAGGTTTGAGAACATTTTGCTTTTCACGTATGGCCAATGGAAGGTTGTTGTCAAAAAGAAGAGTCCAGCAAGAGAGTGAAGCCGACTCTGGGTGGCCTGAACTTCTGCATTAAACTGGAGACAGGAGATACACTTCTGTCTAAACTGTTGTATTTCCAACTGTATTGCCAGATTCTTAAACCCATGGATTGCCTTTTCCTTTCTGTTTCACTTTTAGGTAGTTACTGTAAGAACTGCACCAAATTGACTGCTCCAGCCTTACAATTTTGTGTTCAGACTGGCACTCAAGCACCATTCTTAGGAGAAAGGTTGCACTTCAAAAGACTCCAAATACTGTGCTAGAAACTCACAGTCACAGTATTTTTTGCACAGGTGCCCTCCCTTTCAAAAATGACCCCACAAAAGATTCTTAAAAAGAAGTTTCAGTGATATCCCAATATGAGAGTGGGGAAATAGGAACTGAACAATGTAAATAGAGGAGGATGGAGTGTCTCTTTCTAGGAAGCACCACAAATAGATGATGTGACTGTCAATGTTATCATTCTCAGCATGCAAGCGCTGGAAAGAATGAAATGGGGCCATAATTTCCCCAGAAGTGGCTCTGAATGCAGAATTGAAACGCGTGATTGTCAAAGCAAATATGGGAATAACAGGTTTCTGCTTGAAACAAGCAGGGGTGAAAAAGGGAGAGGCCATCAGTCATCTGCGTGATGGACAATCTTCTGCTTTACTCAGGGACACAGCTGCGTTTAACATTATCTCCCTCCACAGGTTTCAAATTCATAAAAATTGGAACTTCCTTGATAGCACTTGGGCAGGATGAACAGAGAAAATATTTGAGTGCCAGAGGACTCTGTGTGTGAGAGAGTGAGAGTGAGAATGAGAATCTGGGAACAGCTTTTCAAAGTCCTCAAGAAGAGATTTCTTTCTGATTCTTGGGACAATAGATTTGCCATTAAACTCTAGTGGGGCAGTAGAGAATGCCAGGTGTCTTATCTTCAGACAGAAGAGGTAGCCTTGCCCTTGACTGGTGGTCAGTGAATGGGCCATGGCCAGGTACCTCTCAGAAGAAATCATCTGATGATAGAGTTGGCCATGCTCTTCAGCACAATGGCTGAAGGATACCACTGGTGATTTAGACAATTGTCAAGGTGAAATGCCCTGGTTTGGTCAACTAATCAAATTCTTGTGCTCATTGTCAGGGTAGGGTTGTCATTTTTGAGCGGGAAAAAAATACAGGAAACAAGGTCTGAGGGTCAAGCCCAGAAAGATTGCGAAACAGCTCATCCGATGAAACAGATGGAGGGTTGAAATAAGAACTGTTTTTAGCAGGTTTGTGTTAGTCTTCACCATCTTGGTCCAGGCATACCAGTTCCTCTTTGGAAAGAGGTTCTTTTTTATGAGAAATCTGTTGTCCATGGAGTGTTGCAGTACCTAGTCAACCATTGAAAAAGTCAAGCAGAGTTGGACTTGGTTCGTACTAGACACTGGAACTGTCAGCTAGATGTAATAGTTAAAATTCTTGGAGGAATTTTGGTAAGCCATTTCTTTCTTGGTTCCAAGAAAGCATCATGGATGTATCCATGCAGTTACCAAGAATTAGCTTTCTTTATTCTGTTTCTCAAGCATATTTTCTATTCTTTGGCCATTTCTTGAGTTTATACTCCTCATCCTCTCTAGGATAAAATGGAAGCTGTAGTCTTTTTTGGAAGTAGACGAGATACTCTCTGCACCTTCGGAAAGGCAGGATCTCCCTGTAAAGGTTTTGTGGAACAAATTTCATTGGCAGATTTTTGTCTAGATCTTCCTCGTGGCAGAAGCCCCTGGTTCTCTGTCTTGTTGAAAATCTAGATTCTCTCATTTGTGGAGGACGCTCAGTTTCCTACTGCTTTTAACCTGTTTTGCCTCCATTCCTTCCAAGATTTGTCTTTCAGTTACGGGGGGGGGGGTGTTTTAAGGGTGATTCTCCTGCCACACGCTGGTGGGCACCATATAAGGACTTTTCAGTAAGGGACTCAGGTTTCCTGTTCAAGAGATCAAGATCTGATGGTGGCAATGGCCTGCTTGCTCAATCCAATGCTTGCTAGAAGAGCCAAAAAAAAAAAAAAAAGGCCCTTAAGTATTTAAGATCCTGGAACAGGGATGCTAGTCAGAAAGTTTGGAGATATGACTCTTCAAGTGATTTTGTTTTTAATCGGCACAGAGATGGAGAAATGGTGGTTCCAGCTGCCTATTTCCAAGTTGTTGGCGTCCTCTTTTTTTTAACGCTGGAGTGACAAGACTGCCTTTGCTGCTTTTTGTTCTAAGTGCCCAATTAAGGGGCCTGTTTACACCTTGCTGCCAAAGTCCTGCTCTGCTCAGCAGACAAAGAGTGCAAAAAACCCAGTAATGAGGCGTCATGTAGAAAGCCAGAGGAAAGAGGGAACGTATTCAGAGCCGAAGCTAGCAAATGTTCTTTGCACAGGAGAACAGACAGAAGCAGCAGGACTGAAAGGGAGAGTTTGCTGAAAGCATTCGAATTTTAAAAATGGGGGCACTTTTTCTTCTTCATTTAAAAACTAATGCCATAATTCCTGCTTATGTGAAGCTCAGGTGATCTCATAGCCAATCATCTCTTAAGGAAGAAAATAACACCATTCACAAACGAAATAGAGGTCTCATTGTGTATGGAGGAACCTGAACCTATGAAGAAGCCGATTCTGCTGTCTTTATCACTTCGGATCAGGGTCTCCAAAAGTTGAGGTCCCAACAAATACATTACTTGTTCTTTAAAACAACTTCTTCCCCCCAACCATTTCTCACCATCTGAGCTTCTATAAGCTGTGTAATAATGTAGCCTCCATTTTCTCATTGGTATTACTGACATTTTTTCCCCCTGCAAGGTGCATAGTATTACACATATCCGTGTGCCATATATTAAAAAAAAAAAAAAAATCCCCTCTCACCCCTACGGGTGGTATGTGTCTTCCTCAGTATCGGGTCCTCTACCAGAGGCCTGGGAGTTTGAGGGTTCTGCACAGTATCTTAGCTGTTCCTAGCATTGCACTCTTCTGGACAGAGAGCTCTGATGTTGTTCCTGGGATCTGTTGGAGCCACTCTCCCAGCTTAGGAGTCATGACCCCGAGTGCTCCTACCACCACTGGGACCACTTTGGCCTTGACTTTCCACATCTGCTCTAGTTCTTCCTTCAGGCCCTGGTACTTCTCCAGCTTCTCATGCTCCTTCTTCCTGATGTTGCTGTCACTTGGCACTGCTACATCTATCACTACTGCTGACTTCTGGTCCTTGTCTACTACCATGATGTCTGGTTGATTGGCCAGCACCTGCCTGTCCATCTGGATCTGGAAGTCCCACAGGATCTTAGCCCTGTTATTCTCCACGACCTTCTGTGGAATCTCCCATCTGGACTTGGGGGGGTCTAGCCCATACACTGTGCAGATGTTCCTGTACACAATGCCAGCTACTTGGTTGTGCTATTCAGTGTGTGTGTGTGTGTGTGTGTGTGTGTGTGTGTCCTTCTGCAGGACTGCTATTTTTCATCCTGCTTGGAGCTACACATTCGTTCTGAGTCAACAGTAATAGCACAGGTGAAATTACGGTTTGATGTCATACATTCGGGATGAAAGAGAAGGGCTGATTCCCTACCATTATTCCTTCCAGTTGAATTAGGGAGTTTTCTGCCAACAGATGTGGCCATCAATGTAGTTGGTGAGACTGGACCAATTCATGGAAAAGAGAGCTATCGGTGGGTAATTAATCTTGATGGCCACATTCTGACTTTGGAATCATGGATTGTATATCTTACCCAGGAGAGGAAGACCATCCTGGCTATGTGTCTGAACTTCCTGGATGCTTGATTCCAGTTGACCCCTGGGGGACCCAGAATCCAGATGAGATGAGCACTTGACCTGTTCCAATCTCAGAGCTCTTCTCACTTCCTTCCACCCTTAACTTTTCAAAAAAAAAAATCTACAGGAGCAACCTGGTAAGAAGGTTCTCACCACATCTGAGCCTGCTTCTTACCATTTATGCCTTTTCTCCATCTTGCAGGGAACCAAGATGTTTAATCACAGGGCAATGTGAGGTTGATTAGGTTTGATTGCAGGTTCCCCAGATATTATTGATTTGCAAGAATGATTTATGCAGCTTGTCCTTGTGTCTGCCTCATCCTTACCAGTAATTGCATGAATTATCTTCCAGGCTCTTCCATACCTTGCCCTTATATAAATTAATAATTTTCATGCCTCTCCTCCTCCAAAAGAGAGGTGTATGCTGTTGCTTGGAATACATTCTTTCTAAGAAGAGTTTGCTAGTTCTCCTGGGGAAGATTGGGAAAGTGCATCTACCATATCCATCCACAGAGCAATTCAGATGGAAGTCTACTAGCTAGTTGAACTTCATTTCCCTTGGTAGTCTTCTTCTGCAGTTGAAGCATGCAAGAAACCATGTAATTCTCTTAGCTGAGCTAGAAATCAGGCCTTCCACAAATTCTTTCCCTGGCTTTCTTTACCATCCTAGAGCAATGCTTGCTATGACAAAAAGTCAGTTTTGGCTCCATGTTTCCATTCTTCTGGGAAGCCCACCAGCAAGAGGTGAAGGCAGATCTACTTGATGCTTTCCCTTTTAGCATTTGCAATGGCCAGGCATCTCAGGTCTTTCCTTTTAAACCTTTGTTTGTTACTGGTGCACCTTCACACATTCTTTTGAATGCTTTTTGATAGAGCTAGTTACTGTAGTTTTAAGCTTTAAACTTTTGCATTTCAGTAGTGTTTTTTAAATGGAATGCTATAGATGAAAAAAAGAAAGAAATCATTTTCATCTGTCCCAGAGAGAGAGAGAGAGAGAGAGAGAGAGAGAGAGAGAGAGAGAGAATCAGGCATGTATAGACAGCAAGCCAGATTTATTTGCAGTCCCTGAAATGCAATATCTTAACTAAAAATGGCTGAATTTTTTTTTTTTAAACTTCTAAACAAAATTGGGTATCGTGGACTAATGGCCCCAAGCTGTTTGATTTATTTCAATTATCACTTTTATTGTAGTTATAATTTAGTCAAAAGTTTACAAAATGGAAAGGTTGAGGCAGGTTCAACAAATCCAGATCTTGTCATTTTGCAAAATGGTGTGTGTGGAGAGAGAGAGAGAGCAAGCAAAACAGCCAACAGATGGATAATGGCAGTTCCCCGAGTGCCTAATCTTTTCTCTGGGATACTGTCAGGTTTTTGAGCCAACAAAACTTAATTGAACTTTCTGTTCCAGCTGAGAAAGGTTATGGATCTGCCAAGAGGGAGCTGAAGGTGGCAAGGAAAGGTCAGAAACACTGAGCTTTGGAGGGTGGTATGGGGGATTGACCAGCTGCATCATTTTATCTTCCTCATCACCATTGGATTGTAAAACTCAATTAGCAAAGGAACGAAGGTCCTCTGAATCCCCAACCTGTGTCTAAAGATCCGTGTGATGATTGCACGTAGATCCAGTGTCCTGAACATGTTGGGTTTCACCCAGAACCCAGAAGTGGCTCAAAGGGTTTCTCTCTGCTGAACATGCAGGGTTGCACATGGTCAAGAAGACAGTTCTGATCTCATGCAGCTCAGAACAGAGAACGAGCGGATACGATGCCCCAATTCTTTCATTTTAATTTGACAGGAAATTGTTACATACAAGGTTACATACCAGTTCGTTCCAACATGAAGTTAAATCAACTATCGTTGCTGACCTGATCTTCTGCATTTTATTTCTGGTAGGTGACAGCAGTGGGCTGAACCACGCCTGAGCTCAGAAGATAAGCAGAGGTTGACCTGATGCATACTTGGATTATTAAAAAAAAATCCTGGAAGAAAAAATAAATAATAAATGTATAAAAAAAATTAATCTTGGAAGATGGCAATGACAATACAACACGCCCGCCCACCGAGCCAAGTTTCCACTTTTTTTCTCTGCACAAAATCACAGAATTGTGAAGTTGGAGAGGACTGCGAAGATCATCTACTCCCACCGTCTGCCATATTGAATTGGCAGGAAAGCCAATTCAAGGGTCTTCAAGAGGTGGCTGTCTAGCCTCTTCTTAAAAGTCTCCCGAGATGGAGAAATCGCAGCAGATCCCATCATTCACATCTGCATATCCCGTGCATAAAAGTTCAGTCCGTATGCTAACAGCCAATGCCATTCTGATTTCGGAACCCTTTGCAAGGGTTCACCAGGCTGCAACACAATCGACGTTACGTTCCTCTTTATTTCTATTTCCCATGCTTAGCTGTGGCACAATAACCACAACGGATCTTTGTCAGAATCCCTATTCCACAAGGAAGCTAAATCACTTCCCATTTGTTTCACTTTCATCGCTGGATACGCTACTACCCAGAGACACACCCAAGGGGGGAAAAAAAAAGATGTTAATGCTTGGTTGTCAAAGATTTGTTTTATTTGGGGTTAGATTTTTTTAAAAAAACTTTTTTTCAGTTTGGCCTCTTAAAACAAGGAAATAGTTTGAGGCTATGTTTTAATTAAAATGAATATCTGAGCTATCGTAATGTTATTGCTGGTTAAGTGTAGCGGGGTGATTTAGCGTTCTATAACACAATTATGCGCCAGTAATGAAACTTCGTAGAGTTATCCTTGGAATTTAAAATGCAGAAGGGAGCTGTAGCTCTCATTTGTATCCATCTTACAGCCTTTTATTGTTGCAGTATTTTCTATTTTCCTCCAAGATTAACTCAATCGTATTTAAGTCTCTCGTTACATTAGTAGGAAATCCAGAATGGGAACCTTGCTGGAAATGATCTTTCACTTGAAAGTGTTTTCAGCATTCTCTGATGAACCAGAGAATGTCATTTCTCCCTCTTTTATGGTTAATACCACAGCTAATGCAGATTAAAAACCGTACTATGGCATGCAACTTGGCTCTGTTCCCATTGCCATGTTTCTAAACCTGGTTTCTAAATCAACCAATATTTGAGGTTTGTACAAGATCCAAAACTGTAAATTATCCGAATGGATTAAGGCTATGCAAACACGCTGAGCCAAACACACACACGCCCTGTGTAAGCAGAGTTAAAATGAATGCTGTGCAAATGCAGCTATTAAGATTGCAACTTACATGCAGTTCTGTTGAAATGTTAGCTTCTAGATCTGGTTTGGTTTGGTCTGGTTTTTTTTTTTTTTTGCACCAGGGGTCAATATCTCTACAGGTATTTCTGAAAGTGTGTGTGCGTGTACCCAAACGTGCTCCATGCTAAAAACCAAATAGATCTTTGCTTCTGGCAGAGTTGCTGTGTAGGTGGAATTGTGACACATTAAATTTACTTTCCGTCAATGGGAGAAAAAACCTGTAAAAAAAATAGAGAAAAGCAGCTTAAAGAAAAAGAACAGCGTTTTTCTTCCATCATCATAACGTTTTTGCAACTGAAGCCTGATTTTTTTCTTGACAAAAGTCAGATGACAAATGTAGTAAATATATAATGCACTAAAAGGAGCTGAGGTCTCCCTCTTTGTTGGCAATTAAAGTTCAGAAGAAAACTTCCTCTGAACGCTGAGGCTCCATTTGTGGAACTGATAAACTATGATCTGCAGCTTTCTTTAGCCCAAGCCATAGATAACAGAACCATCAAGTTGCTGGGAGTTCCATCAGTTCCCAGTGTCCCTGTGCCAAAATCTGCCTTGTGATTGATCAGATGTTTTCTGATCAATCATATGAAAAAGGGTTCTGTTTTTCTAGCCTGTTTTCAGGTTGCTCAAGAATTCCTTCCAAATTTTTCTTGGTGGCACTTCAGCTGATTGAAGTTGGCACTTTGGGGTAATTATTTCCTCTGATCGTTCCCTCTTGCTTCCATCTGCCAACTTCCAGGTAGACCAGATGCTTTGAAGCAGACCACAAACCTTGGCCTGATTCAGAAATAAGCTGAAAGGAAGACAGGAGGCCAAGCTTAGTAATCGTATCATGCTTGCATATGAAGTCCAGTTCAAACACTCAGTTGCATTCAGGCAGTCAATCTGTTTTAGTTCAACAACTGAAATCAATACCGCGCAGTCTAATCGGTTTTGGACATTTAAATCAAATTTAGCAGAATCAGTTTAGAAAGAGCTTTGCAGGTACAGAAGGGTAAAAAATCAGATTGATTTCAGAGCCTCCGAGTTGATTTTATGATCCAAATTAATGCTTTGATCTGGAAAGTGAATTGGATCAGGTGAATCAATCAAATTGCTTTCTAACTGAATATCTGGATTGAATATTCTCATTGACCCACCAGCTAGAAACCCCAGGATTTCCCACCTCCATCAACAAACAGGCATATATAGGATATTTATTCCTTCCCACCATCAGATCCCTGCCTTTTCAATACAAAGAAGCAATTTTCAAGAGGAAAACATCTCTCTGGACTTTGTCATCCAAACACCCAAATTCCCAGGCAATGCAGAACTGGTAAGATCTGCTGAAGAGAGAGTTTCAGAAATGCATAGCTGTCCACCAGCTTGGAATCTGAGCAGAACCAGAATGTATGGGGTTGGCTAATTTTATTTTTAGGCAGAAGATGAGAAATGACAAACTTCATTTTGCCTTGAGGCAAAAGGCTTTGGGTTTTTTTTTAAATTCCCATTTAGCTTAATTTAAATTTTACTTCGAGTTAATTGGGATAAATTAGTAGACTGACAATTCTTCAGAAATCCATCCATTAAGTTGCCTGGGAAATTTACTAGTATGGGAGTAATTTGAGGGCTCGAGTCTTTTAAGTCAGTATCCTGACACCTGCAGGTTGGCTAGGTTTCCCCTTGCCCATCCAAACTTGGAGGGGGAGACAGGGCCCCAAACTTGGATTGGGGGGAAATTGTCCCCGGGCAGATTTAATGGCTTTTCTCCTGGGGAAAAACTTTAGAACCGAACATTCCTACCTTCTCACATCTTTTTGCATCACCTCCAACCAGCTCAACCCATAGAAAACTGGTCCATATAACTGGTCAGCAAATACTGGCATTTGTTTCCCAATTCCTAAGGAAAAAACAAAGCAATAAATAAAAAGATTTTATTCCCGTCCCCATCCACGATTTCAGAGAAAGAGAGAGATTTACCCATAATTTGAGTGTGTTGATTCTAGACGCTAGGATTTAGCATTGCTTGAACCCATCTCCAAAGCAGCACAGCTGAGAGAATCTGCGGTCTAATCTTGGATCTGTGGGGTTTTTCTTTTTCCTTTTAATTTCCTTTTTTCCATCAATATATTTTTTTGAAGTGTTTTTGTTCCGCCTTCAAACCCTTTGGCCAAGATTACATCCTGATAGCTATCTATGCGTTATTCCCTCCTCCTAGTCAACCACGTTTTTCACCATAAAAACAAGCTTCTCTTAATGAGACAAACCTTCCAGATCGTAAGATGAATTTTTAGCCAGCAAATAATTTTCTGCTCAAATCAAGCATAAGACATTATTTGCTGAATGCGCTATTGCAGCCATGTATATTTTACATCCAACAATATCCCATCTCGCCAGTGTAGCACAGTGATTAAGATATCAGGAGAGATCAGATTCAGGTCTCCACTTGACCATGAATTGGATGACTCCAGTTGGTACAGCCAACTGTACACAATGGTTCTGGGGCTGAAATTAGCAGAGTTTCTCATGGAAGCTACCAGGAGTTCTCAGAGAAAATCCAGGTTAGAAATGCAAATACTGTAATAATAATGTATCTACAATCCGTGGTATTCTCTGTGACATTCTATGGAAGCAAAGTTGGACTTCAGAGAAGCAGAATAGGAAGTGCATTGATGCCTTTGAACTTCAGTGTTGGAGAAGACTCTTGAGAACAATATGGACAGCCAAGAAAACACGCAAATCAACACAGAGCTTTTACTTGGGGCACAAATGACCAGGTTCAAATTATCCTACTTCAGGCACATTATGTAAAGAACCAGCTCTCTGGAGAAGGCTCTAATGCTGGGAAAAGGGGAAGGAAAGAGAAGAACAAGGATGTGAGTCCATCCTTACAGCAGCTGTGAGTGCACTGTTGGGAGACTTGAACAGGATAGGGATAGATTGTCATGGAGAAAATCTATGCGGTCACTAAGAGTCGAAATCGACAATCAGAATCCAGAATTGTTGTCTCTTTCATGTCTTTGACTTCCTATTTCTTAATTCTTCATCTTAATCCTTTTCAGCACTGCATATTGTTGCTTACCCCAAAAAGGAACTTTGTGATGAGTATGTGTGATGTAACAGGAATAGATCTCTCGTGTCTAGGAATTTTCTCATAATGTTTAGCTAGCGTTTATGGCTTTGCTTTATGGTCTATTTGTCTACTCAAGCAAAATCTCAGTGCAGCTGACAAAAATAGAACCAAACAGAACCAGCAAGTTAAAAGCAGTCATTACAATTAATTTTAGCAATTATTAATTATTAGCAACTAATTAAAATGTGTTTCATTAGCCATTCAAAGCCTGGCAAAAGAGAGGCACCTTTTCCAGTCGCTGAGAAAGACAGGACTGAGCACATTTCCAAAGGCAGAGCATCCCATAGCTGTGCAGAAAAAGGCCTCTTCCATACCAGAAAGACAGGCTTCTGAAAAACAGGGGCATCTTCAGAACAGCCTTTCTTGCAGATCTTAGTAGGTCCATCATGAGAAAAGCAACAGGCAATCAGTGCAAATCTTTCAGCGTGCGGTAACTGAAGCTTCTGGATACTCTGCAAGGGAAGTCTCCTGTAGAGTATGATGCAGAAGTTAAGGAAGGTATCCCCAAGTTGTGACATTGTCAGCTCAGGGACCTGCTGTCCAGAAGAATTGCTCAATACAGCCACCCCCTGCCGATTCAGCAATATTGGTTGCCCCACAACCAATAGAATTCAGATCCCAGTTGATCATCCTACATTCTGGTCTGTGTAGACACACAATTTTTGGTCTTCAAAACTTGTGCATCCTGCTGAAATAAAAAAAGTGCCATCAACAGTATGGCTGGGTAGGTACAATATTAATCAATATCTAATTTCATAGCTGGGCAACTGTTTGTAATGACTTTGTACGTCTAGTATGTTGTTGCAAAAAGAGAAGGGGAAACATCGTTCTCATCGCAACTTGTCAGGATCAGAAAAAAGGGCACCCAAATTTCCTTGTCATCGAAGAAGAGCCAAAGGACTCATTTGACTAATTAAGAAGAGACTTGTTGACATTTATCTGCATTCAAAAAGCAGTGAAGTTTGATTCCGTCAAGAGCAGAAGAAAAGGAATCTCCTTATAAGTGCCAATATTAGAAGATCTGGACTATTAATTAATTTGCTTATTTATTAAATTTATATGCCACCCATCTCCCCCAGAAGGTGACTCTGGGCGGCTCACAATTAAAATCAAACACCCAAAACAGTAAAAAATATAAATACCCATATTAAATTAGCTAAAAAATTCATACTATATAAAAAGACTATAAATTCAAGATGACAGGGGGCAGAATCAATTACCCCACGAGCCAATTCCAACGATGCGAGCCCCCATCAGGCCCCCAGGCCATCTGGCATAGCCAATATTTCACACTATTAGTAAAGTACTAGTAAAGTACTTGTGCTTTATATGCTCCATGGGCCACGCAAGGTCTCTGGATGCCAATGGGACCCTGTGAATCGCGGTGCAAATGTGCTTGCTGAGCCTCTTGACTCAGTCTGTAGTTGGTTTGCTTTTTTCAGGCATCCAACCCAATGCAAACAAAATCTTACTCATCTTAGTTGGGCCCAGTTTTGTTTTGATTGGCTGTGTGCAATTCAAGGCAGGCAAGACGCTTGGAAGCAACCGAGCTTGCTCACCGTGCGGTGACAGTTAGGAGCGAGGATATAGATGCACACAGCGAGAGACACAGGCTTATTTATTTGGAGCGTGTATCTGCATTTAAATATACAGTGTGTGTGTGTGTGTGTGTAATTTTTATTGAAAATGTTAACAGCGATAACAAGAACGAATACAAACTAAAATAGAACAGAGAAAAGGAAAAAGGGAAATAAAAGGAGAAGCTAAAAGTGCAATAAGAACAAAAGTAGAAGAAAATGGAAAGAAGAGGAAGATACAAAGAAGTGGCTTCTGATATTCTTCACAGCCCTTACAATTGTATTTTAACCTCTCTCTCTAAAGCTACATCATGATTCTCTTCTTTCCATAATCTGTCCTGCCCAATCATCAAAACCACAAATTACAAGTTCTTTTTTTTTCATTTTCATGCAAAAAATCCATACGGATAGATAGATTATGGGAATGAACTTGTGAATCTGCATTTAAATGTCATGTAAAACTGTTCGTAACAGCAAGTGTCCTAGAAGAAGCAATTATTAGTTAAAGATGCATAGTGGATGCATATAGAATGAACATTACTTAAGAAAACAAATAGGGCAATCGTTACCTACAGCAGAAGCTCAAAGTACATATATGGTATTCTTTGCAATGAATTTTTACAGCCCCGTGAAATGGGTTGGGTTGAAAGAAAAAGAGAGAGCGAGAGTGGCCTGAAGGTATCTCAGGACCTTCCATGGTTGGGTGAGGACATGAACCTGGGTGTCCTCAGTCCCAGTCCCACGTCCTTATCACTACACTACATAGAACAAACTCTTTACAACAGGCTTCAAAAGCCATTTCCACTCTTTAAAACTTCCCCCAGTTTTCTGTAACCTCATGATGAAGTCATTCAGAAGAGTAGCAACTTGAATCTGCTTACCTTCCTACTTCCGTTCCTTTCTCCCCTTCCCTGTAACGCTTCTTGGATGGTTATATAGCTTCTCTGAAAGCTGTAAAGTGCCCTGGGTATTTCGATAGCTCACTGTAGGGAATGAGCCAACGCAGACAAGAATAATGTGGGCTTTCAAGGGCTGGGGGCTTCTTCTAGACTGGGGTTAAGTTTTAATGATCTTCAACCAATATTTGTTTATTCCAGATTCAATCCAGTTCAGTTCAAGGAGGCTTAGCCCCAAATAAATGTAATGAGAGTGGCTATTCAAAAGTGTTCCTGGAAGATAGATTCAGTTTCAAGCTACTGCATATATGTTTGGGCACATAATCTTCTACTATTTGTATCTGATATATGTGTCTGTGTCTAGGGGCTCAAAAAGGTGCACTTTTTTTTCAAAAGGGACCCGCTAAAATGTATCCCTTTACAAAATCAATACAGGAACATTCAACGAGATGCATTTTGTCCAAATCTTCTCTTCCAGACAGCTAAGAATACATTTCAGTTGCCTGTAAATGAGTTTTTCATTTCCCCTCCCTGCCCTAAAATGAGTTTTACCATAAGCAATGTATTTTCCATCTTCTTAGACAAACATCCCCTCTTTGATTTAGATGCCATTTTATAAATAGATACTTTGGTGCAGTGTTGGATCTGAAATTGATAGATTTCAGAACAAACAAGGAGCATAATTAATTCAGATAACATGTTACATTTGCTTCTTTTTCTGTCATCTTTTTTAGCATATCCTTCCTTCAAGAAACATATTGGTTTCTGGTTTTAAACTCATGTTATTTTCAGATTGCCTTGCAGGATAAGAAAGAGAGTGCTTTCTTGTGTTTTTTTAACCAACGGTTTATCATAAAAGTGACCCATAATCAGGCATTTTGACTGAAAATAAGGAAACAAATTGCCTGGAATTTCAACAAGGAAATGGTGGGTCTAGTTCAGAAAATGGATTCAACTGGCTTAAGAGCTGACAGGGTTAAGCATGTTGTATGAATGAGGCTAACATGTTTATGTCTTCCATTCATACAAGTTCTTCTTCCTTGTCTGTTTGATTTCTGTGATGGTGGATATCCCAGAATCATTTGCCTTGAGCAGGTTTGAACAAGATTTCTACTACTATCACTCCAAAGTTTACTTGAGTTTAAGCTAGGGACTTCAACCTTAATCAAGAAATCAACCCTCAGCTCTTGATGCTGGGTTTCCCTTCCCAAGATATGTGAAATGTATAGAATTGGCCATCTGTCACACGTATCCTCCACCCCACTGGGTGCATACTCCAAGAAAACCCATTTGCAAAGCAAAGAGTCAACTGATAGAGGTGAATATGTGTAGCTCAGGGTTGAACTGTGGAGTCCTTGGGGTTCTCTGAGCTTGGTTCTTTTCTTGCAAATGTTTCATTACCCGGCTAGGTAACATCTTCTGCTGTAACATCTTCTGATCTTCTGTAACATCTGCTAAAATGGGATGGGGACTGAAGATGTGACCTAGCCAGGTAATGAAACGTTTGCAAGAAAAGAACCAAGCTCAGAGAACCCCAAGGACTGCAAAGAGTCAACTTCCCAAGGCTATCATTAGTTTACCCCTCCTCACAATACAATCTCTTACGCATGGCCAATAATAGCAAATACATTGCTTCTGAAAGGAGCACCACAAGACCTGTGTGAAAGAGTTGTAGGCTATTTTACATATAGGGAGGCCAATGCTGAGAAGGAGAATCTTTATTGCGGTCAATGACCACTCCATAACCCAACTCATGACTAGATTTTTAACTAGGAATGGTGTTTGCACCTTGTTGTCATGTGGAAGAGAACAACCAGGTGAACTGTTGGCCCCCTTTTCCCTCAGGTTTAGTTCTGGATGGGAAACTGAAGGCTGCTTTTCTCCTTTCATGGAGTCCTTCATCCCTGAACTGGACAGCCTCTCCAATTAGATGCTTGTCCATTGACCTCTCAGGAAGCAAGGCAGCTCCCCAATGGAGCAACGCATCGTTTCTGTTCCATAATGTATGCCACCAAGTTAGTTTGCCTATTGCCAAAGGCCACCTCATAGAGAGGTGGGCTGTCCAGCCTCAGCAAAACAGTGCTCTCTTCCTTGCAATCACCTGAAGACAAAGAACTGCCTCCAGGTTGTGGTGCTGTGTCTTATGCAGAGCGTTGAAAATAATCATTCCAACAAGAGGATATTTTTAGAGCTAAACCAGATTCAAAGCAGCTGCCAGGCAGACACAATACACAGCTAATGATTTCACGGAGACCTCACTGTCTCACTTTAATGGGCCACCTCTCCCGCCTGCTCTTTTGTTCTGCTGCAGCAAAGAGCAACCCGTAATGACTTTGATGGGGTACGTGGAGGCCCGAAACATTGTGCACTGACCAATCAAGGAAGAGTCGCATTCATTATTTATTTGCTGAATCGTTTGCCGCACAATGGAACATGATGCAATTAGGACTGGGGTGTGTGTTAAGTTTGGGGGCCATCCAAAAAATGGCATATTTATTAACAATCTCAACATGATGTTGCATCCGCCGCTAGGGGGCAGGCAAGAGTAAAGATTCCCTGGAGGAAATCGCGAAAATAGATCAAGAGAAAATAAACCGCTTATTCTCCCCTATAGTGGATAGAATAGACCTCCAGACGTGAACAAAGTGTGAGAGATTTGCTCCCCCCCCCCTTCATTCTCATAGGAAGTGAATATTTTGTTTCTGAATGAATCTAGTTTGTTTTGGAATGATTCCAGGGATAACATGTCCTTAAACATGTGCACGCTGCCTTTCCTAGGTCCCCTAAGAGCAGTCTTCTTCTAAGTCCACCCTGCTCCCTGTATCTATCATTTCTCCTTGAAAATGGACCTTGGGTGAAATAAGGGAATGAGAATGGCAATACATCACTGCACACATTGTAAAAATATGTTTATATTCTGGCAGGCAGCCGCAGAGAGAATTCCAGGCATTTCAGTAAATTTTTTGACCAGCTGGTAAACTTGTTCAGGAGGGATGTTGACAATCCTAGGAAGCATTCAGAGAATGGTTGGAAGCTGATCAAGTGTTGGAAAGGGAAGCCACAAGAGAGAAAATGGAGGAAATTACATGTATTCAACCTAAGGAGAAGAAGATTGAAAGAGACATGTTCTCAGAACAGATTGATGTAAACCCACAAGATGTACAGTAGCTAGAACAAGGAGGAACACATGTGTATTATAGGGAGGTACACAGAAGTTCAACCGTACAGAAATTGGATGTTACATGCACAATTAAGGCATCGAGGCAACTGTTGCAGAATGCAGGCTGAACGCCTTTCATAAGCATTTTCCAGCAACGACCAGGGAAGCATTTCTCAATGATCTGCACTGTCCTCTGGCTAAATGGCCGGGTGGGCACAGAATGCTCTCCAACGAGCCAGCTACTCTGGCAGCAAAGATGTCATGACTGGAGACCCGAGATGGAGTTCTGAAGACCAGAACAACTGCATGGGGTAAGGTGGGGATGGGTCCTGGAGCAAGGGAGGTAGGAGTGGGGGAAAACTTGTGGTGGAAAAAGTAAATCGTAGCAACAAGGGCCAAGAGGTTGTGTGGGTGCATGCATTTCCTATCATATGAACCAGCCAGACAGCTTGGAGACAGTAGGCTATTAGTAGAAGGAGGTGACTTCCCCTCTCCTCCCCCCCAAAACCCCTCCATTGCCTTTCTCCCATTTCTTTCTTCTTCTTAAAGAAATGGGAGAAATGTAATAGAGGAGGATTTTGTCTCTTTTATTTGCAACTTGGAAAAATCACATCTCCTGAACTGCAGCTGTCCAAAAATCGAAAATACAACGACGGGGCTGCTGATTTAGATTTCCCACTGACTCAGAACCTTCACCCTCTTTTTAGAAGAACTTGATCTTCAGAAAGCAGCAGGGAAAGGGGGCAGATATTATTTCTTGCTTGACCTGTCGAGCTCCTATCAAAGGCATTGAAAAACTTAAATTTGGGCTGCTCCACCATGTTTCCCCTTGCACTGAGCTGACATTTCAAGGAAGATACGTGTATTTTTTTTTTTTCCAGGTTGCAGTAGAATGCTAAAGGGTGCAGGTTTGAGCTATATAATCCCAGAAAGGCCCTCGTGATGTATGTGAAAGATTGGGGGGAGCAGGGGAGGGAAGCAGTCCAGGCCACTTTGATATATTACTTTTAAAAAGAAGCACGATCTTACTATCACGTGTAAAAAAAAATTGATCCCTCCAACTTTCCTTCCCATAATTTGGCTCTTCCAAACTCTTTTATTTCCATCAAATTTCTTTCCAGTTTTTCAACCGCCCCTTAGCACTGGTAAATCCCACAACCTACCTTATCTGAGATTCTTTCCATCCAATGTCACATTGGAGATCCACATACCCTCTGACTGTATAAAGAAATGAACATTGTTTCCCCCATCCAACAATAGCCAAAGTAGTATCTTTCTTTGAAAAGGACATGAACAACAGATGATAGAAGAAAGCATTTCCATTTGATTTCTCCCCCATAAAGAGCCAAAGAACTAGATTCTCAACCCAGCTAGCAGTGATGCAAATGTTACCATGGAGGTGCCTGCTCGTGACTTGATCACTAGAGCAAACAAACTGAGCGTGCTCTGCTGGAAAATGAAATTACCAATATCCTGTAATTAGTCCTTAATTATTTATCATTTTTGTACTTAATTACCCCTATTCACCCAGTTAACAGGTTATAAAACTCCTGGGCTGTGTTTATTAAATGTTAAGGGATCATTAGCAAATTAGTCTCAGCTCCAAAACAGCTAATGAAATATCCATGGAAATGCTGGTGGCCAGAGGCACCTGAGAAAGCTGGCAGTGTTTAGAAGAAGACAATCCAGGTGGAGAAGGGTCCTCTGAGAAAGGGCGAAAGAAGTGGGGATATTTAGCTTGGAAAAAAGAAAATAAAGGAGGTATAAACTGGGCCCACCACAGTTTGTCTCGCTCAGATTTACTGAACAAACTCCAGTTGGAAGTTCAAAGCATGCACCAAGCCAAAAGCTATGGTTAACAAATCACAGTATCTGTGTTCCCACCATGCCTTATAGTGATGCCCACATCTTATTGCAGAGATGTTGGACTCTCTTTCACTGGAGATTCTTAGGAAGAGGCCTCTTTATTGACTGCCCAGACATTGAAGCAATGCACCCTACTTCTTTACATTCTCCCCCAGCCTGAGTTACCAAATCTGGATTGAAAAAATCCAGATGACCTCTAAATGGCAGCAAAGGGATCCAGAAAACTCTAATGCTTTGCTGACATCTAGTGGCCCTCAAAATGCTTATTTCCCAGATCTTCTAGACCTCCTTCTAGACCCTCTCCCTAAAGCAGTTTTTTTTTTTTTTCAAAAAAATGATGTTGACTAAACTTCATTTTAGGGCCACCAAATCTGGGGCACAACTATCTATTCAAACTGTCTATCTTTGCTGTCATGTCATGGTCCTCCAGATTTGTACAGCCCAGATCTGGTAACTTTTTCACACTTGGCTAGATCCACTCACCCTGCCTTACCAACTGTTGCCTTAATATAGTCAACAGGCTCATTCTGCTTTTATGAATCTCAGGAAGATATGGGGCAGACCCCCATTCAACAGGAAATTTTAGGTCATTGGGTGTGATGTCTCCATCTAGTTCATCTGGAGCAGACAACCACTATGCTCATTGCTATTTGATGCCACTTAGGCTCCCACTGATCCTATCTGCTATTTTTGGACAACCTTCCGTTCTTGTCCTGAAAAAAAGTCTGCAAATCTTCAGATCATTTCCTTCACCATCCAGGCCTAAATAGAAGCAGATGCCAAGAGATTTGATTGCCGGTGCCAACCATACACCTCTGTTCCACCTACCAGCTGCCACTTCCTAAATTATGAATGGATGGAAATTTCCACATGGCATTCAAAGGTTCTGAAATATATATTTTTATTACTATTTGGGGAGATGCTTCAACACTTCCAGGGGGAAGATAAGTTTTAAATGATTCACGAGAGATCAGATTTGATTAATCCAGAATTGGTTGGTAGAAATACCCCCCCTCTTTTTTTAAAAAAAAAAAAATCTTCATATTGTCTAATGCTAAGCAAGGGCAGGCTTCCTGGTGGGAGATACGAAGCTATGGAAATCACATCAGAGGGAAGGAAGAGACAACAAAGTCTTCCTTCGATGGAAGATTATCTGAGGAAACAAACATAGCATTGCTAACCATGCATGAGCTCTACCTTGTGAAGTAGAGCAATCTGGTAAAAATTCCCAAAATACAGTCTGGGGGGAAAAAAACATAAAAGTTAGAAGTGCTGATTAGAACAGAGGCTCAGTTCGAGACAGAAGAGCTCCTGCCCATAACTAGCTTTTAAATATTTTATTATTTCATTCATTAATTCTGTAGAAGGAAAATAGCTTCATTAAGCATAGATGTAAACAAACATGTCAACAGTACTGGAGAATATTAAGAGGGGGTTCAGTGAAATGTCTTTAAAAAAAGAGGGGGGGAGTACAACCATTTGATAAAACAGGCTGAAAACTTGGAGTATAACAGACCAAGGGAACAAGGGGAGAATATGTGGATGAAAGGACTGAAATTTACATTGGGTTATAATCTTAATGAAAATTTTTATAAAACGATGTATCGTTGGTACTTGTCACCAGAAAAAGCATCTAAAATGTATAAAGGTGCTTTAACCCAAATTCCAGACCCTTCTGAATTCATATGTGTCTCAGCATTTTTAAATTGTTGAAGGAGATCATCTTCTTAATTACAATGAGATTAACTTTAATGTAAGGAACCCAAGGACCAGGGAACAGCTCTCCTTCGTCTTTGGCGAGACGGTGCCACTTATGCGTTACCCGGCTACTTTATATTTCTTGCTTATATTTATAAAGCAATCTTTTCTCCAGGACAAAAAGCAGCAGCACGCTTAGTGAGTAGCTATTGTAGGCATGACATCTCAAAAAAGAAATTAAGTACTTCTGGATTTGGTGCACCATCTATTCCAATAACGCTGTTTTGTATGCAAGGTATGAGCTCAGAAACCCCAAAGCACTCAACAGCTTGAATCGATGGATGCACTGTTTTGATCCATACATTTCCATCTTGGGCAAGTAAAGTCTTTACATCCATGAACACCTCAATGGGCTTAAGATGTGGCATGTATAGCCCCCAGAGGTGAGAAGCTACGTGGGACCATGTCTTCTGGACAATTTCACCAGGAAAAATGAATTACTTTCTTTAGTTGGTGAAGTCCCATCTCCATCCTTTTTCCAAAGGTACTTTTCAAAGGTACTCTGCTCTCCTCTCCAGGTTTATGGTTCAGAGTTGGACTTTATTTACTTGAGCTGCCATCCATGTTGCTAATTGCCCCCTTGTGTTGCAGCCCTCCCTGGGAGCTAGTTTGGATAAGTATGAACCAGGGAAGAGAGAAAGGGGGGAATTAGTCTCTTGAGATCTTTGGCCAAGGATAATTGACATCATGGGAACTAATGTGCCTATTCTAAGACCTGATAGGTCAGGAGAGATCCATTTCCCAGGGAGTCCGAGAAGCTGAACTAGAAGATGAATCTGTCTTGCTCTTGTCTTGATGCCCAATTAGCAGAACGCATGGTAACCGCCCTTCCCACCGGAGAAACAACAGAAGGTTTCGTGGTGCAATCGAATGTCTACATCTAAGTCATCTGCAATGGCTGTTCTTTACCTTAAATGAAATTCTCAGCTAACAAGGGGAAAAAATGGGGAGGTCATAAATAACAACTCTGGAAAAACATGAAATTATTGTAAGTTTTCCAGACTGAGTTGCTTGTTAACAGCTTAAACGTGATGAAGTATGGAAGCATTGCCTGCTTCTTGCCCTCCCTGAGAACAGTTGGGAAAACTGATCGGATAACGTTACTCCGATACATTAAGAAAGAATTAACTCCTTCACATGCCCCCAAATTTCATTCTGATCTGTAGCACGTTCAAGGGAAATCTTGCATTATATTACTCAGCTTTTTGCAATTCTTTTTTTTCCCCCTCCAGATACAAAGTTTCACTTTGGGGAGCTTAGCTAGGTAAGTTGTCTTTTATGACCCTGAAAACGTACATTTATTTTCACCTTCATAACAAAGAGGAGCACGCGCTCCCAGCTGTGGTATTAGCAATCAGCAGGTTTTTTTTTTAAAAAAAAAACCCACTTGAAAAAGTAATTTCATCTAATTGTTCTCCTAATTATTAAATTTGTGAGTCATAAAATGTAGTGGGAGATTTACAGGTATGGGAATTAGATCGTTCCAGAATTTGATACCATTGTGTATATATGCTTGTAATGTTTATGGATTTGTTTATTTGCAATAATTTTAGGCCATCTTTGGGGGTTTAAAACCCTCCCAGAACACTAGAGGTTATGAAATAGTGCAAGATAGAGAAATCAAAATAAAAGCCTATGTTAATAAACACACACAGACACACACAGACATACGCACACAGAAAGAAAGAAAGGAAGAGAAAAAACTAGAGTGTGCCGGTAAGAAGTACCAACCCATAAAAACATGATCAGCAAGAACTTGGCCCTGAAAGCAGCGCATACTTTTAAAATGCTAGAAATCTCCCCCACAGTTAGATTTTCTTTCTTTCTTCCTTATTAATCTTTTTCACCCTTTTGGATCCTTGATGCTTTCCTGCCCATCCTGAGCTGAGCTACACAAGTCTTTTGAGGAACAGTTTTGAAAGGTCCAAGGTCACGGTCCATGTGAAATGTTTTAAAAAATCATTTCAGTCTCCTGATTCTACTCTGGATTTGGGTTTCAACCCAGGTGGAGCACACCCCTAATATGGGCATATGCCTCGGTGTTTGCATATGGTGTGTGTTATTAAATTACCAGTAATTAAAGTCTCCTCGTCAGTTCTTCTCCCCATCGTAGCAGGCTCTGATCTTCTGCCAGGACCATCCTGGAAGGACGGTTCTGCTGCTGCTTCCCACTTGGCCTCCAGGGACTTCTGCTAATGCCTTTCCTTCATACTCTTTCATTAAGTGGCTATAAAAATAAAGCCAAGCAGAAGTTCTCTCGGCCTGTCAGAGTAAGGATATTAATTGGGGTGGGCAGAGAGCAGAGAAGGACTGCCGTGAACGAGAAGATCTCCTGCTGAGCTGTCACCTTCTCCATGTCACTCCGGTCACTCTGCTGTGTTGCTCAACCCGCTGGAAATCTGACTCTGAGTAGCCTGAGGGCCGGCCTAGCAACTGCCCATCCCCAAACCTATCATTTTTCTTTGCTAATCATTATTGTAAATTCCACGGCAGCTCATCCTCAGGCTCTTGAACTTTGCTCAACCAAAATTCCCTCCTCCTGTCCTCCCCTAATTATTCTCATTTAATTTGATGGAAGAAGATGTTGCCTTTGATGTCCTCTAACATGGAGAACTTCTCAGTGTTCTTCCCATGAGGGCCTCAAGGGTTTTTGCACTTCCCTTACTTGCGAGGAGTCTAAAGGGTGTGCATGAATACCTTGGCTTCCCACACTTATTACACCTCCAAGTTGCCTAACCCAGCCCTTGGAACACAACAACGATCAAATAATTGCATTTGTGCTGCTAGCTTCATGGAGCTGAGTTTCCTTAATTCAGAGCACTTGACTTGAAGCGCTAGCCCCCAGCGTTAAACTTACGTTCTCTTCATTTTCAAACTGCAAAACGGTGCATCCTTGCCAGAAAAATGGGAACAAATACCGTACAAATTCTAGACCTGGATTGTTTAGCTAATGGAGCAACACGGGCATCTGGAGACTTCGTAATGGGAAGGCTCTGATTGCCGGTAGTTGACCCCATCTTCTTGGAAACTCAGCCTACCTTTGTCAAACCACCAGCTTGCTTCCCTTCCTCCTACTGGGAGAGAAATCCATGAAGGTGAAGATGTGTACACTTACTCCAGGTTCATAGCCCTGCAGAAGACACCTTTTGTTTTTATCTTAATGCTGGCGAGGCGAGAGATAAGAGAGAGTTGCGCACGGGTTGGTTTTTGAAATTGGCAGAGAAAAGGCAGCTGAAAAAGCCTTAATTGATGATACATCAATGTTCCCTAAGATGTGTCTAACAAGGCCTTTGGGTGAGATCTGTTCTCTCCCCAGGAGAAGCAATAGAAGAGGTACACAAGATGAGGAGTAAGCTGTTACTCTGATGTGAGTTCATCTCTCTTGCGGATAGGGCCTGGGGGAGCACACATTTTCACACAGAGTGCAGGAGCCATTCTAGGACGATTCGCACACTCATCTCAATATTTGCCATTTCTTTTCATAGTAAAATTGGTTCCGATTTTTTTTCCCCGCTGCCAAGAAAATGTATACTTTAAAACCACAACACAGCTGTTGTCTCATTCCTTTTCAGACTGGTTCTAATCATTTAGAACTGCCAAAGCTATTTTCTGTAATACCAAGTGCGTTGAAAGAAGGATTTGAACCCTGGAGAAAAGAAGTGAATACTTTTAACGTCTTGCATTTCCATTAGAATTAAGGTGGGGTGTTACGGTGGTCTGCAAAGAAAATATATTACAATAACTGATGATCTTGTCTAACTCTCACCACTTCCTGAAGGTTTATTTGTGGCAAACTACATACAGCCAAACCAAATGTTCTGCAGACTTTCCAGCAAGGAAGTTGTGTTTCAACGGAGTCAAAACACTCTGTTTTTCAACATTTGGTTGCCAACAAGATTTGGATATGGGCTGACCTCATTAAGGGCAATTATGTCCTAACTTAAAGAAGGGAGATCCAAGTAATTAGAGTTGGCAAATCTCAGGAATGATCAAATATCTGTAGACTTTTGTTCAGCCTGGCTTACTTTTCCCATGATTGCTTCCCTGAAAAGGAGTTCATAATAAGACTTTGATGCTTTTTAAGATAGGGAACGTGATGCATAGATTTGAGAAATATAAACTTAACAAATGCACCCAGCAGAAACACTTTGCCGGAGTGTGACAATATCGGACAGGGCAGTTATTGATGTGTAAAATCAAAGATCGTCCTGAGATCTTGCCATGGACAAGATGATAGAGCAATACAGAATTTGTCAGTTGTGAGCACCAGGAAACATGTAACTAGGGAGGCAAATGCTTCACTAAAGTTTGCGAGAATTTCCACATCCTGGAAAAATGAGTTGCCATTAAAGGCAAAATTATCGCTCCTCAGAGGCCAAAGCAGTGCTCCTAATTTAAGCCATCATGTGGTTTAGTAGAAGCATTTTATTATTAATTCAACAGACCTGCACATACAATAAAAAAATAAATATTGCGTCTACAGATCAAGGCAATGTATATCACGCCTCCATGCTTGCAACAAACCCAGAAGCACTACAGTTTATCATTAACTTTCAGCCTCAGTCTTCACAGCTTGCAAGGAAAAATCTGCCCTCTGTTTCTATAAAGGATGTAACTTTTCCAACATTCAGGCAGGATGTGGCTGGCTTGATATGGGCTCAGTATATTCTGTCAGCCCAGATAATGACAGTGTATTCAATAAACTGTGTTTAAGCAAACCAGGACACACTGGTTATGTTCCCACAGGTTTGTCCATACTAAAAAAGGGGGGGCTTATGTCAATAACCAGATTAAGAGGCTTGTGTGGCTATAGCCCCTGTGTATTCAGCTGACTCTGGTGATGAATTAGTAAGATGCCTACTAATGACAGACAAAATGACATTTAGCTTTCTGCCTAGAAAGGATTCTATTGAGAAGGCTACGTCTTCCCACTCCGCAGGGTGCCTTCATTAAGACTATTCTGAATTAGAGTAAGATTTTGTCTACACAGTGACATTAAGATGAGGTCAGGAAGTTGTCTTCAGAAAGCACTGCTTTCTCATCTCTTGAATAACTCCAAAGGCCAGAAATGTGGCATCACATTCCCAAGCCTTGTGGAATGTAATTTAGAGCAATTGATTTATTCCACAAGGACAGGTGGACTCTATAAAGAATTTTTAAAGGCGTTATTTACTGGGGAAGGTTAGCAGAGCAATGAAGAAAAGAGCAGGAGGGGTAAGCTGCCTTCTTGGATCCCTCTGGAGATCCTCAGATAAGCGCCAAGAATTGCAGCAGAATGTGGAAGGAAGAACAATACTCATCAGAAAGGCATCTTTCTAAAAAGCTTTCTCATGCCTTCTCTTCTTTTGCAGAATCTCATCTGTTGGTGTAATTTCACCCTTCTCACCCCAGACACCGCCTTCCAAATCTTTCCCATGGCATTGAGGGTAGGTTTTCTGTTTAACCATCCCACAAGCAATGCAGGATCGTATCCCAAAATAGATTGCCTTGTTCATCTTAAGTATAATCTCTCCATCAAAGAGGAGAGTGGGTGACGTTTCTGCAATACCCACACCGTAAGCACATACGGTGGAAGAGCAAAGAGACCTCACAGCAATGGATTCAAAGAGGTGGATGAATCTTCTCCTTAGCCAAGGTTACTTTCTTGAATTTTGGTGGGAAGTTGAGTATGGGATCTCAGATTTGCTAGGCATCAGTGGGTTTCTTTTGCAGGAGGGTGTAACTGTGTGACAGTTCTGCATTTAACTCTAGCTCCAAGGATCATTGACCCCTTCACGTTTGAACTTCCTTGTGTTACAGCCACTGGGAACTGTCCACGGTGCTGATTCAGACCTGCGGCGTGTTCCCTCCAATGTGTCGCTTGTGCAATCTTTTCATGGCCCTGGAACTGACAACTCAGACATTAAATTGAATTCTCTGTAGAATTTTTTAAAAAGACATTTTTTTAAAAAATGCACAATTCAGAATAATGATCATGACCCGCTCCTTTTTATCATCACAATTATCTGATGAGCAGAGAGAGCCAGTATGGTCTAGTGGTGAAGGCACCAGGCTAGAAACCAGGAGATGGTGAGTTCTAGTCCCGCCTGAGGCACAAAAGCTGGCTGGGTGACTTTGGGCCAGTCCTTCTCTCTCAACCCAACTCACCTCACAGGGTTGTCGTTGTGGGGAAAATAGGAGGAGGAAGGAGTATGAGGTATGTTCGCTGCCTCGAGTTATTTATACAAATAATAAAGGAAGGATAAAAAAAGAAAGAAAGAAAGAATACCATATGATGTATTTGATGCTGATTGATTTAGACCAGTCTTTCCCAACCTGGCAAGTTAAGAGGTACGGATTTCAATTCTCAGAATTCGACATCCAGCATGGCCATTGCTATGAATTCTGGGAATTGAAGTCCAAACATCTCACAATTGTCCAGGTTGGGAAATGCTGAACATTTCTTGTTTGCCATACTGGTGGATGATATCTTGTTTTGCATAATATACTTTGCTCACTGTTTTCTCTTTTTGGGACACTGTGAGTTTCTCTAGAATAAGTCTGAGAGTTGCCACAGCTGGATTCACGACAACATGAATCAGATGATCCCAGATTTAGTAAAAATTGGTTGTACAGCACCGGAGGGCAGAAGCAAGGAATGAAAAGAGATCTGCAGATACAGATGGTCATATAGTTTATTCCATGGAAAAGAAACTAATTTAAAAAGACAACAGAAAATCAAGGTCTTTCCCTGAGTGTGTTTGTGGAGGCAGAAACTATCAATTGATACATGAGTCCTTGACATTTTACAAGGTCAAGAGAAATGAAACAGCAATGACAAGGGGAGATCTGTGAAAGAATGAAACAAAAATGCATGCAATAAATAGCTGTGTCGAACACTGTTATATGTGGGGATTCACAGCAATTATACATAGGGATGGGCAACAACTGAAATGGTTGAAAAAGTAGACCGGGCAGATTCATGGAGGATCAGACTGCCAATCTTGATGACTGTAAACTTCTTCCTGAATCATAGGCAGCTGGAGAATTGATAGGGGGAAATGGCAATTATCTTCTAATCCATGCTAGTGAGCCCCCCACCCCCACCTCCTGCATCTGGATGGCCACTGTGTGATTGAACATCAGTCCAACCAATCTTTCTTTCCACCATGCCCCTGACACAATAGCACAAATAGCTACTTTCCCTTCAAGAATAGCTCCCCCCCCCCGCCCCACCCCAAGAAAGTAGAGTAACTAATTTCTCTGAAGTGGCATTATACTGTGCAATTCTGTGGAGTTGCATATACTTAGGTGATTTAAATAATCCCTCTATTTTGCATAGCTATATTGTAGCTCCTGTGAACCACCTTCCAATCCCTTTTTCCTGGGGATTCAATCATGCAAAGAAGAAATGCTGGCACAGTTGTGGCAATAGTGAATGCTGTGATTTAATCAATGCTGTCCCTCATCACTTCCTTCATCCCTGAGGAAGGAGAATAAATCACATGTGGGGCACCCTATAGTTTACCCCAGCTGAATCAAAGCATTTTCTTCATTTAATTAAGGAGAGCCAAGTTCACTTGAGTTCAGGCTGGAAAGAATTGCCACTCACCAGCACTGCACAATATTGTATCTTCCAGATAGGTTGGATTACAGCTTCCGTTATTTCTACTGACCACAATGGTGTGTCCTGTACGTGTGTTGCCTATCCCATGCCTGGACAATGCTATCAGCTCTTTTTCCTTTCTTTATTCACTGCTCCCAGCATATAAAAGTGGCACTGATTTTCCTCCGTGTGAAAATATTCCCTGCAATTAAGGAACAGATTAAGGAAATGACTTGAGACTGATGTCCATGTTTTCTCACTGGGGCTTGAGAAAATCCACTTTGTCCTTGCAATCTCTAAAATGTAGTTCAAACTGAAGGGGTTTGGGGTCCTGCTCTATCAGACGACAGGCAGGAGGGCTGACTCATCTCAAAGAAGTTGAAGAGGTTGTAGTCTGGCATGTCAAAATTTAATTTTGACACACAAAACTACAACCTCTTCATCTTCTTTGAGAAGAGTCAGCCCTCCTTTTCAGTTTGAACTAGATCCTAGAGATTTCAAGGACAAACTGGTTTAGAACAGAATGCAGGCAAGTCAGTTATGGGCCATGATTTGCTGGCAGGGAAATACCTCAAAAGCTTACCTCTATACCTCTCCCCCAAATGCTTTGCATTCACTCAACAGGTTAATAAAATAAATTTTGGTCTCCACCCTTTCTGATGATGACCTAACTGGCTTTTGTAGAGCATTCCTCAATCTGCTTCCCACTCTCCCTTTCTCTCTCCTTTTCCCAGCATCAGAGGAGGGAGGCAAACTTTTCCTTTTTAAAATCTTACTTGAGTTTGTCTCCTAGCAGTTTCAAACGATGATAAAAATGGATCCAAGAGCTCCTCGGTAGAGACTGTTAACACACCAGTTCGATGAAGAAACAAGCCAGCAAAATAAAACTTCCTTCATCAGAACAACAGGGAACTCTATACTTCACCCAGCAGGAGACTCTGTGCAAAGCAGGACAGTTCCATTTAGAGTATGTGCATTCTGCAAGCACCCTGGTTTTCACCGCTGCCAACAGAGAACCTGAAAATAATTCACTCCAACTGAAAGAGAAGAAGGGGAGGAGAAATGCACAGCAGAATAAGAATTTTGGAAGACATCTTCCCGTGGAAATCTCTGAGATGGTTCTCTTTTCTTACTGCCCTGTCCCCTATTCAAGAAGCATCACTCTGACCTTTTTCCTCCTTTCTTATCCTCCTTGTTTATCCCATGGGTGGTGTCCCTTTCACTGTTCTCCCCAACTTTTTCCTTTAAACCATGTTACATTATCCAAGAGTTAAAATGGTTGATGCTGGAGTCCATCAATTCGCTTGCTTTCCCCAGAGCTTTCATGTTCAATGGACCACTTCTGCCCCAATGCATTCCTTCTCGTCTGAAAAAGAATTCAGTGATTAAAAGTGGATACTTAAAAATAGATCAATCAATCAATCACCATATTACGACCCAAAGGGGATGAAGCTGCAAGCCCCACAGCAAGCTCTGGGTTAGAGAACATATGAATCTTCATTGGGTAACCATACATTTGGACCTACGTGCTGTCATCCCCTGAAAATCTAATTTCTCAGCCCCTTGGTGCCTAGTGTGGCCAAGTGATGATTGCTTGATACCTTTAATTAATTTAAAGTGGAAAGGACAGTTCTTTTTTTTTTTCCCCTCCCTCCTGCTCTCTTTTTTCCTTTTTTTTTTTCCTTCCTTTTTTGGACAGCTGGTGAGTTCATATGCATGGGTATGTTTTTGAGTACGAGAGATGAAAATTAAAATAACTCAAATTAATTCTGGAGATTAGTGCTGCAGGGAATGATGTAGAAATTTAAAGCCAGCCCTTAAGTTTTAGAGGAAAACGTTCTTCAGTTTGGGGGCAAACCGGTGGTCATTACGGCAAGAGAGAGGCATCTTGGTTGTAAAAGGGACAACGTTCTGCTTCCAGATGTGGAAACCCATCCAGAGAACTCTCAGAAACCTCCCCAAAAAGCCTGCAACGTAACAGCTCTTACCAACATCTGCCTGACACCCCTTTTTGTAACCTCTGACCACAGGGGAGCAGTCTACCATCAATTCTTTGAATTCAATGAAAAAAGGTCCTAATCACTAGAGTAAACCTCTTGCAGCAAATTCCAAAACTGTGTCCTAGAGTCCTAGAATCTTCTGCCCATTCATCGTTTCCCTTTTTTGGGGGTAGGAGCGGAGAGGATGGACTAACTCTGGATATTAAAAGGGAAGGGGGATGTCCCATTATCCATTTTCTAACTGGGCTCTTTCATTTTGTAGAAGGTCATCCTGAGTAGCTCCCTCATATTTTAAGATCCCAACCCTCTAGATTAAAAAATTCCCAGATGCCTAGCCTTGCTTTCTAAGAAATATACTCCCCATTCCCTCCTTGGTTAGATCGTCCTTTTGTGATTCTACCACATAGTTAATTAATTGTTTGGGGCTCTGCTTCTGGCTCCGCCCATCTCTGGCTTCAGCCCCTCCCATAATCCATGCGGATCAGCATGCCAGATTACTTCTGGGAAAGTACAAACTCTACAAGGGAAAAAATGTATTTTAAAAAACGTCCAACCCTAGCCCTTCCTTTTCTACGGGCACGAGAAAAAGCAGTTCTGAAAATTTCTCGGGAAGCAACATTAATAATGCCTTCTGAGAAATAACAGCTTGGCTCTTTTTGAAAAGGAAAAAAAAAATGGTCTCATTCCAAGCTAGAAACTCCAAAGCTGATGGCTGTTGACATGCTTTGCATTGCAATGGTGCCATCGGAGGAAAAAAGAAGAAGTGTGTGCGTATATATGTAATGGGGAGAGAGAGAGAAAAGAAACCATCTTTGGCTCACTTTGCCCTCTCGGGTTGAATTCCAAACCAATTAGATTCCATAAGCAAATGAAGTCAACTGAAGATGAGAACAAAATGTTGTCCTTTGATCTAGGCTTGTAGTAATCCTCTCTGTCTATTAGCATGAGATAATCAAGGCTGACAGTACTGGAAGACATGAACTGCACAGCTGGGACAGCAAGACCACCCAAAGCTTTTTGCCAGTCGTTTCTAGCATCCAGAATTCATTATTTCTAGGGGCAGGGGAAGAAACATTTACACTTTTCCTTGCATTTCTCGAGGTCATGGTTCAGGTTATATTTTTTTGAAAAATCTTTTTTACATACCTTGAAGGCAAAGCCATCAGCTCACTTAATGCTTGAAAGGGCCCAGGGACAAATTTCAGGGTCCCTTTTCTCAGAGGAAGCCTTCCTTAGACAACTAATCTCTAGTTATCGCTGTGAGTAGTTCAAGCTTATTATGGTCATTGGCCAAAGTTTTATACTAACCTAAAAGTATAAGGCACCAAGGAAATTAAGTACCCAAGAAAAGGATAAAATAGATATGCAAAGTACATAAAAAAAGAGTTTAAGGGTAGGCCTTGAGATACTAAAAAGAGCATAAAATAACATTACAAAGATATAAGATGCTACCAGTTGCATGTTAATAAAAATAATTCCCTAGGATTAAAAGCCCCCAAAATATTACTATCTTTTTCTTTAAAAAGTACTTTTTAAACCACAGCCTCCCAGAAAAGTCAGAAACGACGGTGGGGTTCCATAAAATCAAAAGAAGTCAATCAATGTGAGAGGGAGGGGATTTCAGGTCACTGCAGATATAATCAGAGTGTCAGATCCTTACGTTTGGAAAAAATGAGAGAATGAAAAAACCTGACATGGGCATATGTGCTTATAATCTGAATTTGTTACACAATAATTTCTTGGAAGCCTGTCCAAAAAAAGAGGGGAGATTAGTCTACCACAGGATAAAAACCTGTTTAATTTTAATTCTTTATTTAGATCTAATAAATAAAGACAAGATTTCCATCTTGAAAGTGTTTGGTTTTTAATGCAGAAAGTCTCTTCACGGGGGCCACCAATTCATGGATGAAAGAAAGGAAGGATTAGCAGTTCCACTTTAGAAAGAATCAAGATTTATTTGCTAACCTCACTAGGAAAGCATTATTGACTCACTGGTTATTCAAGGTCTAGAGCATTGTGTGCACAAATATTTATGGCTTTTAATTACCATAAACTAGCAAGGATCTGTTTTAATAAGGTAAGTTTAAATGTAGTTTTGCAAATGGAAAAGCAATTGAAATTCAGAGGGAGAGCTCACAAAGGCTGTGTTGCATATTCCCTGGACTTGGGTGGAAGAAAAGTGACCTTGTTCAGGAGCAAGGAGGAAGGCGATAGAGGCCGTTTGGGGACCTGATTCTAAGCCATCGCTGTCAAATCTCGGAATCAGGTTGACTTTCCGAACTGAATTGGGGCCCAATCATCCAGTCATGCAAATCGGTGGATAAATTAAATTGACTTGGTTTTCAGAATCCTTTCAAACCGTTGGATTGGCTGGGTGGGAATGATAATCCACCTTGAATTGACGATTCAGATTTGATGGGAGCCAATTCACATGTCCTTACGAGATACCATGTCAAGGTCTGCCCACGTGGCTTAATTAATATGCCCGCAGTAGTAGGCGAGGGTGGGTTTGCCAATGCTAAATAGATAAGTGATGAGTGTCCATTTTGTATGTCCTTTCTGCATGCTTGTCATGGTCTGGCAGAAGATCTCTTTGGGGAGTCATGCCTTGGGGCAGATTATAGAAGAATCCCCATGGAAGTCTTCTTAGAGGCCATTCGCATCTTTTGCTGTGTGTTGGTGTCCTCAGGCAAGTGTATCCAGCTGGTGTGAGTCACTGACAGCAGGTCTGATCCTACAGTCAGACTTGATCTGTTTTTTCCACCCCAGATCACCTTCCCGTGCTCAAGATGACGCTGAAGGACTCAGCCAGGATCCTGATAATGATGCTTCTCTCCCTGCCAGCTTTTATCTGCTCCCTGCTCCCTGCATTCAAAGAAGTGTGTGTAGCCATGTGTGGCTCCGTTAACACTACATTACGAAAACCAATCCCGAGAGCTTGTTGAGGCTGCACACCTCGCTGGTTCTAGCACTTCTTCACATTGATTTGCATTGGTGCTGTTTTGTGTAAACAAGGCAGTTAGCAGGGAATAAATAACCATAACCAGGGGATGAAGTTCAGCCTTTAGGTCCTGGGGAAAGCCAGCGTTTCTACCAAGTGCAAGAAGGTGGCCTTTGAATGGAAGGAAGGAAGGAGATCAGAAAAGGAAGGAAGGAGATCAAAGAAGGAAGGGAGGAGATTGGAGGAGGGAGGGAGGGAGGGAGGGAGGGAGGGAGGGAGGGAGGGAGGAAGGAAGGAAGGAAGGAAGGAAGGAAGGAAGGAAGGAAGGAAGGAAGGAAGGAAGGAAGGAAGGAGATCAGAAAAGGAAGGAAGGAGATTGGAGAAGGAAGGAAGGAAGGAAGGAAGGAAGGAAGGAAGGAAGGAAGGAAGGAAGGAAGGAAGGAAGGAAGGAAGGAAGGAAGGAAGGAAGGAAGGAAGGAAGGAAGGACAAATGTTACCAAGGAGTTAGTATCAAATACTTTGAATCCTTATTCTCAAGAACCAAGTGCTGTCCAAAGCAGGCACCTTGCCCTGCCTCCCCATGTCAGCGCTTTCAGCATTTTGGCTCATCCGTAAATAAACAAATAAAAAGTGTATCCATCACCAAGGCTAAATATTTTAGCTGAGATTTTCACTCTCCTTTATTAGCAGTGCTGTGAAGAATCCTCTAAAAAGTCAGGGAGGACAAAGGAGTCCTTTGTCAGCAGTTGCTGTGTTCCCGTTGCTTGTTTGTGGCATACATTATGATGGTGGGGGAACTTTTTACCATCTGTGTATTATGATTGTGGTTGCCGTTGGCTAAAGACAACATTCAAGCCTAAACAGACCTTCAGAAATGTACATCAAACAGAGTGTTGGATTCTTCTTGTACCTGCAAAATAAATACGATCAGCTTGGTCAGGTCAAGTGGAATGTATGCCTGGAAACTTTTCATGGTGTGTGAATACACCTACAGTGCTCCTTAAGCAGGTTTCTGGTGCCCAAAAAATAGTCCCAGTGTATGAATCCTTCAGGTACCCTATTTCCTATGTTTGTCAAATCAGGTTTCGTCTCTGGTGCAACTTGGCTTCTGCTAGTCTGATGAATTGCTTCTTCTGCTGTCTCACTGCAGAGGTTTTCTCCAACTTCTAGATGTATCAGGACTACAACGCTCAACATTTTTAGGACTTCCTGAAGAGCTCTTCTTCCTATTTCTGGAAGGTGCCAGGCTGGGATGGACGACAATACAAATTATAGCTTCAGATGTCCCAACAATCAGGTTCTGCTCTGGGTGGCCACCTTCTCCAGAAGGTCTTCAAGCATCAATAAACCCTTCTCATATTTCAACATGGTATTTATGCAAATTCTTCATTAAGGATACTTAAGGCTCTTGGAATTTCCCTCCAAGTACTGTGCTTCAAAATAGCTCTGCATTGATTCCATAGTAACACTGATACCTGAGTAATCAGCCAGGTTTCTGACTTAGTTCACACTTTTGGTCATGCACAATTTGCCTCAGTTTTTAGTGCACATCTTTATTATCCCTTCCCCCACCCTTACAATTTGCCGACATGCACGAGTACACACATGCATGGATTAAATCATGATGTGAAAAAGGCACTGGATGTAACATAAGCATGTGATTGCACCAAGAATCACTTTTGTGCAGCCTTTTAATCAATGCTCGGATGCAATGGTGCATAGCAGAAACTTGTAAGATAGAGTAACCCATTTCATACTCGTGCAGATTGCACGGAAAATTACGGACACCCATTTTGAAATTCACAGAACAACGAAAATAGAGGAACCAAGAGATCCGGCATGCCCCAATTTGGGAAAAATTATTTCAAACCCCCTGAATGGAATTAAAGTCAAGCCAAGGAAGATGCAAGGTAGCTATTGCCCTTAAATCTGTGAGATGCGTAAGATGGTCCATGCTCCCAAATATGGATTTCTTGGAGTTTTGTTTTTGATATGAATTATGTTCACATATGATGCTAAACTTTCCCGAATGAGCCCATTAAGGTTTTGTACAATAAGCTGAATCTTGAACTGGCCAAAGAGATTGTATTTTCATATAATGCTACAAGCCGGAAAAAATAATAACCAAATTTTATTTTAACTGGGTTTTGCCTGTTATGCAAAGGCAGCGATTAGGTCTTTAGCTCAGCTAGTTAAGTATTAACCTAGCTAGGTCCATAATGTTGTAATTCTGGAGAACAATGCAGGGATATTTGAGATGTCAACATGCTGCCAGGATGCCAAGTTCTCGTGTAATATTTTTTATTAAACTTGTAATTTACGAAACTTGCTTTTCCTCAAACAATATTCAGATTCAGCAGAAGCGTAACATGCAGTAAAAAGAACAGACCTGGAACAGGTTAATTACAAAGAAAGCAAGAGAGGGTAACAAGACAATGACATTGAAAGTTTCAACCGATACTTAAACATAATCGAACTGACATCAGCCAGAACTACTGGCTGATACTACAGATACTACAACCAAGAAATTTCTGTCTCAGATCACTTCCCAGTTGATTTCAGCACATAGGTTGCAATGATTAATCATAATAAATCATTTTTTTGTTTCGTTTTTTGTCTTGGCCCTAAAAAAATGCTTCCCTCTACTCATCAGATCACACTGGAATCCAAAGGTTTTCCTCGACTTGCTCTAAATGGAGGAACAAATCAATAAAATTCATTTTCAAGCAGGCATTCCACTCTGCTGGCTGATTCTGTGCTTTTCTTCTCCCCATCTGACCTCTGTCTTTAATACTTTTCTCTGCAATGGATCTGTTCGTTTGGAGCAGATTTTGATGGCCTTGGCAGATGCAGGCACCTTCCTGACCCTGTCTGGGCCTAGACGCTAAGCAGAGTCAAGCATGGTTAGGCATTGGATGGGAGACCTGAAAGGTTGGGAAGCTGGAAGAAGGCAGTGGAAATGCACTTCTATCTTGTTTCCAGGAAAACTACATGGGTGGATCCATGTAGTCTTCTGGAATTGTCCTCTTCTAGGAGATTTTACCTTTATCTGTGATGGTAAAGTAAAGGTCTTTTAAATGTGATGGGCCCATCTTTTTAACAAGATGGGTAGTGACAAATTTGATATAGAAATAAATAGAAATAAAAATAAATAAAAGAAGGGGTTCCTTAATAAGAGCAGATGTAGATCACTAGGTGGGACCTAACTTGCTCATCTTCTCCTTCCCATCTCCATTCAGTCCATCTCCAGCCAAGGGGGAGAGTTCTATCCATAGGTTTACACAATACAAATAACCCGTAAAAAACCAAGGTTAGCCTTAACCAAGGTTTGTTATATGAATGCATAGGCTGGTCCAGTTTGGCTTGTTGTGTGAACAAAGCCAGGATCTTCTGAATGCTCCCTCGGCTACTGGAACCTTGAAGTCAAGAGCAAATTAGGAGCCAATTTTGCTGATGGATCTGGGGGGCCTACATTGGAGAGGAGTGAGAAGATCATCTGTCAATACCGGTTATTGCCCTATTTCTCTTCTTCCCTAGAGTAATTTTGTTTGCAGAGTAAGAAGAACTGCATGAAAATCCATATTCTTTTTCACGCACATTTCTAATCAAAGTATTTTTACAGAGTGTTCACTTTCTGCAAGGTATCTTTTTTTCCCCCAACGAAATGCTTTTCCCCCCTACTTTTTTTGCCTAGCTCTCCTTAATACGCATATTTGAAACATTCCAAACTTTCCGATCTGGCTGTCATCTCATGAAACGTACCCAAATGCATATATTTTTGCATGTATTTTAGGCTCAGAGATGTCTGGAAATGTGTACTTTGTGATAAAATACATTTGGGAGGGTGTCTTTAGTGAGAGAAACACAACCCAGTGCAGGGTTTTCTGTGCATGTGGGTTTTTCTTGGAGGAAAGAAAGGAAAAGTAGATAAAATATGGAAATGGGGCCAGAAGGAACACATGTGGAACTGTCAAAGATGGGTTCCTTTCGTTCTAGCATGACAGTGCTGCATTTTCCAGCTAACTGAGTTCTGATCAGATGGCTCTTCTGCACTCTTTGAGGTGAATGGAATCAGCAGTCATATCCATGCATAATTTAATTAGTGCTGGTGGGACATGCTTTTGCACAATTGTCGGAATGTACGCCCCCTGCACACCCATCTCACAGAAACGCTGTGTGTTGAATACATTGTCTTCTACCCAGATGGTGGCAAGAGTTTATTTTCTTTTATTCAGAATCTCCATGCGCTGTGTGATTTTAAATAAGAGGAAGGCCTTTCAAGTCCTTTTCGGTGCATGCATGCATGCTTACAAGGAGCTCCTCTTGATTATAGTGGTTTAAAAATTGGCTGTTGAGTTTCTTATTCTGAGACAGACCATGGATAATTATTGCAACGCAAGCCCTTAAAAAGGCCTAATATGTTAAATATATATATATATAGGAAGAAAAGACTTGAACCCAAGAAAAACCCTGGAAACCCCAGCTTTGTTAATGGGTCTAAAGCAGGTCAAGAACCTTCCACCTTTGCATCCTCAGTGATGAATGAACTTCTCTGAGCAACAGTGGGGTCCCTCGTGATGGAGGAACCAAACATCCATCAGCCTTTCTGATCCAGGAATATCTTACTCTCCTTAGAATAAATAGATCTGATTTCCCGATTGTCTTCATCCAGAAGTAGAACTGTGCATCAGAACTGGGCAAGAAGCTATAGTCATGGAGTTTCACATATTTGGCTCTTTGTTGACCAGATGTTGCCCTACAGGCTGGCAAATCCTGAAATAATGACATTTGAAGAATCTTAGGGTAGAAATCCATGTTTAAAGCATGTTAAACAATGGACTTAAAGTCAATCCAGCTGTTGTTCCAGATTTTGGACAGCAGGTTCTCCAACCGTGGAGGGCCAGGGGAAATATATGGCATTTTGAGAAAGCATCACAAAGACTATTTCAAAATGGCTCCTTGGCCAGGTTGTCTGTTCCCAAAATAACCACCGTGCATAGACAAAGCAAAAACAAACATGTGAGACAAAATACCAAAACCTTTGGAAACTCTGTTGGCCATCTGGATTGGTTCCTGTTAAATAAAAAAATAAAATAAAAAATTGGCAGAGCATTTTGTCGAAATTTGAAAGGGGGCAGGGGAATCCCAGCAGGTGTACTCTTACCAATAAGCACATTATCTTCTCCCGGCCTACTTTAACTGTCAGTGGTCCTCCAGGAGTTAAACAAGTGATTTTTGCACCTCTGCAGATGACACCAAAGACTGGACTCAGGATCTTCTGGGTGCAAAGCTGGTGCTTGACCACTGAGCTATGGCCTTTCCGTGTCTTTCTGAAGTTGATCAGCAATGCTCCAAATTACCTCCCATTCTCATCAGCTATTTTGGTGCAGAGCTGGCCTTGGGTTGCAAAGGATGGTTGAGGGGGTTGACCCAAACCACCATGCAACAAACAGACTGGCCTTTCCTATCAAACCATGTCTGTCTCCTTCCTAGCCACCAGTTCGGCTTGGATGAGAAATGCCACCCAAATCCTGGCGCCAAACAATGCCTCTATCATCTGTTCACTCTGGCAAGCATTCTCCATTTAGTTCCTTTCATAAATATTCATCTTGCACAGCGAAGGCTGTGACATTGTTTTTGGTGTGTGCAAGAGCATGCTCATTTCCATTTTGGCATGACATCAAGAGAAAGAGAGAGCCCTGAAAACTCTTTCGGCAGTGTTTGATGGCAACGAGAAGGCAAGGAACGTGGTGCAGAGGTAATGGCTTGAGGATCCAGGACTCGGGAGTGGAGAGACCAGGGTGGACTTGTTCGTTTTCACAAACACAACTGGCTTCATCACTAACCCAGGATAGCTCCACTGCCATGCAGGTAGCATTCAGCATAAGCAATCGACGGCTTCCTTCTTCAAATTTCATATTCCTTTGCCTTAATTGGGGCACCCAAGTGAGCAGAAAACCGCATCTCCAAGGTTGGCCAGCTGAGCATGGCTACAGTGATAAACAATTGATATGCAAGGCTGTCACTTTTGTGGTTTGGGGCCTGAGAAATGAGGAAGCTGGTGTGTGTCTCTAGGGGGAAGACAGGAGATCTCATCTTGCACTGATGATCTTGCTGCTGAACCTCCCCTAGGCACCATCTGTGACATCCCCCACCCCACCCTCTGCCACTTTTCTACTGCCTCCTTCAGTGGCTTTATGGCAGGCATCAAGATGTTGAATTTGCTGCAAAAGGTTCAGAAAGCTAATGAACTTGTTGGAAAACTGGAGGAAGAAGTTCCAGGAATGACAGCCTTTCTTGCCCAGCCTCAAAGCTAGGAACAGAAGGAAAGAAAATTCATGTAGCTTATCATATATTTGCCTGCTCAATTATTTTTTGCACTGTTTCCTTAATGTACATTCTTTTTTTTTTAATGCCACTATATTCATTATATGCCTTTTCCCCCTACGCAGCTCCTAATAATAAGATGCGTGATTTTGCTGAGCAGGTTTCCCCATCCAATTTACACTCTGGCTACTTCATGGTGCAGATTCCCACTCAGAGGGCAACACTGGATGGAACAGATAAGGGGTGGTGGATTCATCTTCGGGATCCTTCTTCCATTTCTTCATCTTCTTGCCTTTCTCCCCCCCAGTTCTGGGAAGGAAGTCAAGCATATACAGTACTGCAACCCTCATCTGGAAGCCCCCCTAGGTAATACCCATTGAATTCACTGAGGATGTAATTTATTCAGGGAATCAAGCCAAAGGTTCGGTTCTGGATCATGGAAAGCCAAACTCAGTTTATTTGCACTTGACTTCCTGCCTTGTCTGAATCTAAGCCAATGCTGGAATTGTTTGGTCAACTCTGGTTGAGCAAAATGTGCCTTTGCAGGAAATGGCGATCCAGTCTCTGTGCAGATCTGACCTACAATAGATGGGCTTAAAAATAATCATCTCAAACCATGTGGAAGAAATATAACAAGAACAGAGTGGGGAAGGGGAAATCCCCAGTGGGACCATACCTTAATGTTCAAAATGCAAGTTTGGAGTCCTATCATGTTAAAACTGGTCATCTCCCCTTATTTATTGAATGATGCAAAGCAAAAGGACGGGATGTAGGAGGTTTAGAAATGTATGTCTACAGTTAGTGGTAAATTTTCTGTGGCAAAGTATCACACCCCCCTCTGAAAGACCAATGTAGGCTCAAAGCTAATCTCTTTTTTTAAAAAAATGGAAATATTCGACAGAAAAGACGGAACTCGGATTTGGAAGTTTTTGATGAATTTGTGCAGTATATCATTTGGGGCTAGTTAAAATTTTTAAAAAATACTGAAATAGAATGAAAATCTCTAGTTGTTAGACTGTATTTATGGCAGAGCAGATGGTTTCAAATAGCAAATGTATCAAGCTTTCCCAATTAGCCTTAAGAAGTGAGGTGTTTTTGGAATACGTCTTGAATAAATGATGTCTGTATTTTTCATGTTCTCTCATAAACACACACACAAAGAGCTTATGTGAGGGTTTAAAACAATTATCTCACCTGAGAGTAAAATGAAATACTAGCTTTATTCACAGAGGATTTGATTCTCACAGAAGGTTTTACTGGGATAACAATTTCTTCTTTTTCGAGAAGAATATAATATTCTTATACTTCATCCTTCTGTTTATGAAGCTATCAGTGTTAAAAGCTCTCCTTTCCTCTTTTAATGTAAAAGTTGGGGGTTTTTTAAACCTACTGAAAAGTTCTGAACATCTTGAGGAGGAAAAAAAAGCATTTGTAGTTAATTCCCCTATTTTATTACTGACTTAATCCTTTTTCAAATAGTTTTGCTCAATCAGTCACAGTAGACAATGCTGAATTCCAAGCAGAACATTAATTTGCCATAACAAATAACAAAAAGAAAACAAACCTTTATGTTAATAAATTGTGAAAGGTACATTTCCTGATGAGAAGATTGTGCAGCTTCCGAGGATGAATCAGGTACAAGTCCATTAAGTCCCCACCCTCGCCAAAAAAATCCCTGGTTTTTGCAGGTCAGTTCCAATTTGATTCAAATTGTCCTTTGAATTGATTTGGAAAACCAACTCAATTAGACATTTCAACCCAAACTGTCAAATGGGCTCGGTTTGATTTTTCTCAATTCATTTGGAAAAATAAGCTCTTGGATTTAATAATTCAGGGTAAATCATTGAGACAATTTGAGCAGTCAGTTCAGTGCAGAATCAAATCACCTTTGAAATGAAACTCGGAAATGAACATTTGACAGCTGTCTTCTTCTCCCCAAGGTCCATTCAGCCCATAAACAAGGTGGCAGTTGTGACCATCCTCAGGGGCAAACCATCTCCCTGGTTGTTTCCCCAATAGACACCTCAAGATCTTATGCCATTCTCAAGGCATTCCATAAATGGTGGTTGCCAAACGAAACCTTTATTTTTAAGTGAACCAAAATATTGTTGCCCTTCCTTAGAAGAAACTGATGTCCTTTCTAATCTTGAGACATATGAAACTGCCATACAGTCAACCTACTCATCCAGATAGATATGGAAACCTTCACCCTTCTGCTACCGAAGATACCTTGGAAATGACAGATCCCGCATCCAGTTCCATGTGCCCTAACCATAAACTCATCCCTTATTTTCTGCAGAACACAGGACCCATCTCTGCTGATATTTCCAGATGTTTCATAGCCTTATCTTATCTTCTATGACCAAATCAACTCATCCGTCTCACAGCCACCGCACGAGATCTCCAGATAACCACAGTCAGAATATTTTAACATAATACAACCACAAGCCTCTGCCAGTTTTCATCAGCTCGGAGTGATTCTTGGCTACGGTACAGTTTTCAGCTACTTAAAGAAGAGCTGTGGTTTGCAATTGATAAAAGGCAAATATGACAAGGATGGGTTTCTGGAGATGAATGGAGTTTCCAGCTTGGCTGACCACGTGTGAGGTTTGCATGGAGCTGCACGAAATATGCTTTGCAGGTGAATGCTGTTAGCTTGTAGCTGGATGCACACAGCGCTGTCGGCCCAGCCAGGAACCTGCATGTTTTGTTTAAAGCTGGAGACAAATCTAGGTTATTGTTTGTCTTTCTCTTTTCAACAATGCCTTTTTGTCCTAAACATCAGGACGGCCCCTGGCTATCTCCCCATGCTAGTTCCCTCTTGGGTCTGTTCTTATCATTAAGCAGTTCAATTAAAAATTAACCCGTTTGTAGCTGACGCCCAATTCCTTCCCCCTGGAGCAGAGGCGGCATTCGCTCCCTTCTGTACGCCAAGCTGCAATTCATTGAACGACTTCGGTCAACGGCTTCCGTTCATATTTGTTTCCCTGATTCCTATATCTTCCTTTGCTGTTTTGTACCTCCTTCCCCTCGTCCATCACCTGTTTAAAGCATGGCAGACCGTTCTCATCAGATTAACATTAATATGTGTATCTGTGTGCCTCGAGTCAGTGTTGAATCCTGGAGACTGCCTGGACAAGTCCCTGCAGTTTTCTTGGCAAGATTTCGGAAGTGGATTGCCATTGCCTCCTTCCTGGGGCTGAGAGGGAGGGACTGGCCCAAGGTCACCCAGCTGGCTTTGTGCCTAAGGCAGGACTAGAACTCACGGTCTCCCAGTTTCTAGCCTGGTGCTTTAATCATTACACCAAACTGGCTCTCGTTAATATGCATGACTTTTAATAGAGGCCTTATTTGTAGGTTTTAATGTGTGTTTAGGGTCCCCTCCCCTTTTAACAGTCTGGTGATTTATTTGCATTTTCAAGTACATTGCAGTTGGCTTTGTGGGGAATAGACACTGCTAGAAATCTAGGTAATAACCACAGTTTGAAAAAATGGTGGTGCACTGCATTGTTTCTCGTTCAATGCTAGTCCAAATTCCTCCATTTGCGTGTATGCATATACATTAGCACATGTGGACTGTATGCAAATACATGTGCTTTTGTGTCTCCCCTTTTGTGTCACCATCTTTGGTGAGGCATGTTTAGAGTTTTGAACACACAGGAGTGTCCAAATTCTCTTTGAATTTAAATTTAAAATTCAATACTGGCTCAGCAATACTGCCTCATTTCACCCTCTGTGTCTACAGTTCGATACTGCTCCCACGGATGCGTGCATGTGCGTGTAATTTGACATTCTCCTTTGAAAAATGGATTTTATATGAATTTAGAGGGCCAACGTGTAATCCTATTATTTCAAACAGTGTTTTTAAGAAAGAAAGAACGATGAAGAAATTGACTGGATTGCGAGGTACATCCTTAGCTTCCAACTGAAAAATCTTTTGTTTTGATTCCGTTTCTGTGGGATGCAGCCAGGTGGATCTCAGAGGTGAGTCCCTGCTGTGTTTGTAAAATGCTGTAAGGAGCCAGACAATAAGGTGGCTGTTGAAACAAAAGGCAGATAAGTCCCAACAGTTTTCCTTCTAGCGCCTGGTCTGGCCTGGCCTGGCCTGTAATCAGCCCCAGCTTCTCTGCTGCCTTCAAACCCAGAGTCAACCAGGCTGTTCCAAGGGGTGTCCGGATTTCAAAGAAGCAACCTGAGGACAATCTTTGCTTAGAAATCAGCAGGTTCATTTCCCAAGAACTGAAAAGGAAGGGAGAGCGACAGAAAAAGCTCAGAACGCCGCTGCCCATATGTTCATTTTGCCAGCCTTGGCTGCAGAAGGAGCGGGCAGGGGGCTTCATCTTTATTTGTTCACCACTCAAATGTTAGACCAGAGGCTATTTATTAGACAAACTGTGTAACAACTGGACCTGGACCTCTGGTTCCTAGGTAGCAGACAAGATACTTAGCATGCAGAAGATCAGCCTGGTTCTTCCACACAGCGCTGGGAAAAACTCTGATTGAAACCACAAAAAACAGTGTGAGTCAAGGGCTGATTCACACACTGTATTAATCCATGAGGTGGTTGATTTAGGCTCAGCATGATGTTTCAAGGGAGCTGTAGTTTGTAAGCCATGGTGTAAGACTTGGTGTTTGTATGAACTCAGCCAATTCTTTGTTTAGTAAACCATGGCCCAGTGCAGTTATGTTGGTGTAGCCATTTCTGAATGAAAGGGTCCAACAGTCTAATTTGATATGGGGCAACTTCCTGGGTTGAAAGAAGGTCCACAGAGTGTTTGATTTGCAAAGGGAAAGTCTCACATTTGTTTTTCTTCTCCTGGAAAATGTCTTGTCCTTTCTTGCCCCATCACAGAAGTCAAATCCTGTCTTACCAGTAGAGCTGTTGGTTTAGAATAGGACAGTAGATGGGATGAGGACGGCTCTCCAACATGAGTATCAGTCCAGCAGGATCATAGCAAGAAAACTGATGCTTCAAGAAGAGCTAGGCTCAGCATCTTTACAGATAATCAGTCTATATTTTAGTTTCTTCCTTCTCAGGATTCCTCCACTGGATTCCCAGAAAGTGCGATGTTTTGTTCTGCAAAGCATCCCAAGGGAGACACTTCACCCTTGCTCTCACACATAAAGATCTCAGACACCATGAGTGGCTTGGGCCATACGGTAGGTGGAGAGAGTGAGTGAGTTGCAAGTTAACTAGTGATTTGCACAGCCAAAAGTGAATCTGATGAATAACTTAGGGTTAGCCAAACAGCTTGCATGGCTCTGCTAGTGGGTCTTTTCCTTTGGCTTGTACCATATTGAGGAACTCAACCAAATAAGCAGAGGTTATGCATTATAGGGTCACAGTTCTTGTTTGCAGGGAATCTTGAACACCTGCGTTGTTTATCCATGCAATATGTTTGCTACAGATGTTGCTGTCTCACACTATTAAGTAGTTAAGAATTCTCCCTGTCTACCCAGTAGGTAGTCTTCTTGAACTTCCTTCCCCTCCCAGCCAGACCACATTCTAACTCCCCTCCAGACACCCTTCCGAAATCTTGTTCATCCTTTTCTTAAAGTTCTCGCGTCCATAATGAGGACCAACGAAGAAGCAAAGTTGAAAGTCTCTGGACATCGCTTACTTCACCAGCACCATTGTGGCTGAGCTGGTGAGTGGGCAATTTTTGAGTTGCGTCAACATGGTACAATGTGCTTCTGGATGATTTACCATGGGCATGATTAAACCTTGAATCTGTCCTTGGTCCTAAATGGTTCCCAGCAGCAACCCAAATGGAAAATTGTTCACTTTAATGTCCACTTGTGTGGTCATTGTGTTAATTTATTTCCCACCCCTCCTATTCTTAGAGTGAGGGGTGTTATTTACGGCACATCAGCTGCTTTTTTTATATTTAATGGGAAGGGGGATATGCATTTCTCTAATGGCTTTTTTGTAGGAATTTAATCTTCTTCCATGATGAGCCATTTTGTAAGTGACAATTAAATCGTTTTTTACATTGCGATGGAGGGGGGCAAAAAATAAGAAAAATAAACACCCAATAGTGTGTGTTTTAATATTTATCAGTGCATCAAAAGCTTGACCATGTCTGTCTTGTCTTTGGCTGTAAATTTCAATGCGCTGTTCAGTGAAATTTGGTGCAATAAACAGTCAAATTCTTAATTAACTTTCACCGTAAATTTTAAGAGGCCTATCCTCTTTCTACATTTTGGCGCTCTCTCTTGCACATCCCAGCAACTCTGAAAGAAAATGCCAGTTGAAGAATAGATTTATTGCACACAAAACTCTTGTGCCAATGCTTAATACTTAAAGACTTTTAAATGTGGTGCACTGAATTGGCAGCTCTAGAGAACAGCAAACGTGCGGATGTGTTTGTGCGTGTGCGTGTGTGCGTGTGTGTTACGATATTCTAGTGTTCCAACCTCACAAGGGGGTAGATTTTTAATTTCTGATGGTCAGCAGCTAAAGGGGAGGAAATGATCAAAAAAGTGTCAAGTGTGTTAATTTACACTCCATTAAATTAATTTTAATGCCAACATGCTGAGTAGCTAATTTTCAAAGCAAAGTATCTAAGCTGTTTCAAAACACTTCTTTATCAAAATACTCAACAGGTGGCCTCTTCTCCTCCCCCACATTCCTCCTACCCACTCTACTGTGGAGGAGATAAAAATAAAATCTGTCCAAATGCTGGTTCTGGGGATTAAAATCACATGAATCTTCTCCAGCCCAAATGCAGCATCTTCATGTTTTTTTTCTGGAAAATGGCTCCATGAAACAAGCTGAAGCCCTCCAGATGTGTTGGAATATAAATCCCAGGATTTCCAGCCTTCGAGGCATTTTGTTCTAAATGAGACATAGGCAACTTTGATTTGTGCCAAGAGCTACCCTCCCATGGGGATAAACGGTTGGAACCCATTGTGTCCTTTTGGTGGGGAAGGGCTGAAGCAGGCAGGACCCGAGATCACTGTAGGTGGGACCACCATCCTTTTTGTTCTTGGTGGCATAAATACATATCACTTGTCCTAGCTTTGCCAGCCAATATCTTATAAAAGGGGTTTTCAGATGAAACTCAGAACTGCCTATTGCCCACCTTTGTTATAAAATCACAGAATTATCTATTTGGAAGGGCCAGAAGGACAATCTATCCCAACCCTCTACAATGCGCAGGAAAACAAATTAACCCCCCCTTAAGAAGTGGCTGTCCAGCCTTTTCTTTAAAACCTTCAGAGATGGAGAACCCACAACCTCTGTAGTTATATTTTTCCAATGTTGTATGGGTCAGGAACAAACTCTAGTTAGCTTCACCTTACACCCTTTATTTCTAGTCCACATTTCTGTGGCCATGGAAAGGAATTCCTAACCATCTTTCTTATGGCCCCTTTTATGCACCTGAACACTGATGTTGTGTCTCTCCTCCACCTTATTTTCCCCAGCCTGAACATCCCAAGTTGATTGCTGGCTTTTGGACGGGCCGTTCATTTCCAATATTATTTAAACATGGCTGGGATTCTGTGTCAATTGTGGAGGGAGGTCCAGGCTGTGAAACAAATATGGGGGATTCTTCATCATTCTCCTCATGGAAAGATGAGCTTGGTGAATTTCCACATTGGCTTGAAGGTGAAGAATCACAGTCTGTTTTTATTCTATGTTAACTTTAGCCAAACCTGTGAAACAGTAAAAATCTGGTGGCTGAAACGTGCGAGTTTTCTCTTTCTCTCCTCACCCCCATTTTCTTCACCGTTAGGTCCCCTACCCTTCAGGATTTTCATCTGAGGTCCCCCACTTAGCTTCTGCAAGATGAAACGTGGGGTGCATTGAGAATGTGGGACTGCAATGCTTCCATGCATAGCAACCCACAGTCTGTTTTACAGGGTTCCTTCTGTTTCTTATGTTTCCGCATTAAACAGGAGAGAATATTTATATCCAAATGGTCTGTGGTTCTCACTCTTGCCTGTAGGGAAAAAGAATTGTGGCTGCCAGAAGAATAACTAATCCTGCTAATTGCTTTGAAGAGTTTATGCTGTAAATGTTTGCATACTTACCTGGGAAAAAATTTCACTCGGTGTTTCTGAGTAGATGTGCAAAAGAACACGCTATGCTTTCCCCCCCCCAAAAAAGTCTTGTTCCGTCTTGTTCTCTAAGCTGGTTCTAGTCCACAAGAATTTCTGCCGGAGTAAATGTGATTATTTTTATGAAGCCAATTTCGTTCCCAGCCAGGGAAACCCTTGAGTCTGTCCCCCTCTACAGCCCATCTAAAAATTGTAACCAGTTTGTAATTTTTTAGTGTGATTATTATATACGTGGATGGGAGACTGCCTGAAAAGTCTCCCATTTAAGGAGAAATTTCTTTTCTCCTTAAAGGCCCCTTTTCCTCTTAACGCAGCACAAACTTTGCAAAGCACCCTTCATTCCGCCGAAAGAGGCAGAATAAAATATTTATTAACCTACTTAAAATATTTAAAGCCCTTGGAATATTTATTGGGGGCAAAGGTTAAAAGATGACCCAGGTTCTGAAGCTCTCGAATACACATTCTGCATCCAGTCAGCCTCATTTCTGACCGTTAATCAAGAGCGGCTGAGAATCACCCAGACAGCCAAGGCAGAAGTCAGATGACCTTTGTCTATGGGTAAAAAGGATCACCATCTAATCTGTGCTTAAATAGCTTTCAGTTGATGCAAATGCACAGCTCATCTGATTGCTGTGAAGAGTGACCCAATTGCAGTGGAAATCAGGAAACTCTAATTACTCCTAGGACTAAGGGGCAATTCAAAAAAAAAAAAACCTTCGTTGTTGTGAACGCGTAGGCCTATGTGCTCTTTGAGGTTCAAAAAGGAGGTGGGAGATAGGGGGGAAGCAGGCCATAGTCTAGGACACCCTCCCATCTGGAAGGAGATTTGGTGATACAGCCTGCCATTTGGGCTAAACGCTACCCTGAAATAGTTTGAAGATCATAAACTGACTTCCTGAAGATATTTTCCTGCAGGCACCCAAAAGGAAGACAAGTGCAAACTGATGTAGAAATTGGATGAAAATGAAATGGACAGATTGGGCTGTCCCTGTTTCTCCAGACTTCCTAAGACCAAGCTGGGCCACTTGCATGCTATGCTCCATGAGTTTCTACTTATGGTCTCCTGGTTGTGACGAAAGGGAGCCTGGGAACCATCAAGAGGGAGCCTGGAAGTTCTGGATGGAAGCAGAAAAGAAAGCCAGCTAGAACTGCAGGAGTTAACTCTGATGGATGTGAGAATAGAGTGACATTAGCTTCAGTCTCATTTCTCCCTTGGGATGTCAAAGTTAAACTCAGATGTTCAATTCCCTCTTGTCCTTGGCAGGGAAATTATCCTGCATTTCTTTCATCATTTAAGTTAACAAAAGGTGACCTCACCTTTAAGTGTCTTCCAAAGTAGAAGAGAACTTCAGAGAAACGCTCATGGCTTCTTGCTTGCAAGCCATGTCTGTAAAGATCCTACCTCGACCTGTGCCAGCTGGCAACCTATGTCACTCTGCAATCTTCCTAGGCTTCAGTCCCAAAAGCAGACATTCCTCCCGGGGGGATGGGGGGGGGGGGCATTTTCAACAGCAGTAGCTTGAGAAACTCAAAGCATTTCTTCTTCCCCTGGAGAAATCTGGAGAAAAGGTCTACCTGACGAATTGTTCTGCCTACAAGTTTGGTTAAAAGCTTCAAGGTCTATTTGTGCCAGCATTATGTCTCTAGAACCAGACCTGTGGCCACAATCTATTCCATGCAGTTTTCTGCTCTACCTCCTCACAACTGGGAAACAATTTGTAATAGATTGTGAAAAGTGATTTCCTGTTAGATGTGAGATCATCCAGGGAAAGAAGACCAGGGAGCCTAGACAACATAATTGGTTTCTTGCAAACCTACAAAGCTGAGACAGGTTTTATCACCCCATGATAGCAAATCCCTGACTGATGCTGGCTTCATGGCAATATCCATCTGAAGCTGGAGTTGAGTCAAAAAGTCTCAGAAGGTATTTTCTGACTTTGTAGACCTGGACTTGTCCTCTGAATCTGAAAGTGGTACAAGAAAAAAGTATTAGCGGTCCTTTCTAGGTGGAAGAATCCTGAATTTCCTCATGTTCAAACCCCCCATCTTCATCACTGGCTAGATTCACAGAGGAAACCTCTAAATCCAGGGCCACAAAGCAGCTTTTCTGCTCATTTACAATGCCCCCACACACAATGAGCTGATTCACACAATTTACAAGAACAATGGCTGTTGTTGTCTCACCGCAAGCTGAACCACGTTCAACAGGATGGGATGAAAGTAAGATGAAGAGGTAATAAAAAAAATATATCAAAGAAGCAATGAGAACATACCTTTCTGCTGTCTCCCAAAAAGTCCTGCTCAGACATGTCCAGGTATTCCCCAAGAGTTGAATTGAGATCAAAAGAGGCTTTGCATAGCAGTGTCAAAGATTGGAGCAATGGGTCTCATAACGCCTTTATGTGGTGCTTAAAGAAAATGTTCTTTCCTTCATCTTAATCTATCAAATATTCTTGTTGGGGAATCCCAACTGAAAAGAGGAGGAGACAAACCATCTACCCATTTTCTGTACACAAAGTATGCTACAAATCTTTAGCATTCATCCTCTTACAACTGATACAGCTAAGGATTTAATGTGTGTGTGTGAATGGGGGGGGGGATCATTTGATTGGAATAGGCATTATATCACTGGCTTCAAATTGTAGTAAGTTAGCCCCCCAAAACTTGAGGATCCTGCTTTTCATTCTATGTTATTGCCTCTTAGCTATTTTTCCTCTCTTTTGTAGAACATTGATAAATTCAATTTGGGGGGGGGGGGTGCACAAATTTCCAGCCTTACAGTATCCTATTTCATATATGAATTCCTTCTGAAAAGATGGCTTCCAGAAACATGGATATTTTTTTTCCCCCATTTTTCACGGAACTAGTATTTTGGATTCCTTGATTTTCATTCTTCCCTTCGCCTCGTTTTAAAAGTATCTTCGAAGGAATTCTAAATGTTTTCCCTTTTCTTTCATACAGCTGTTGAATTTTAAGTACACCATTATGTGGGCTGGATCTTTAGATAAAGCAGCTTGAGGACTTTCAGACGCTAAACTCCAAATCAGATAAGAACATGGGTTTTAAGCACTGCGCTATGCCGCTAAGTGGAAGCTTAGAAACAAAAAGAGAAATAAAAGGAAGGGAGAGAGATATGGCAAGAGAGAAATAGCACTCCTTGGCTACAAAGCTGCCGAGGTATTAATAATCAAATGCAAAACCCCTTCAATGCAAACAGAAGGGAGAAGATTAATACTCTTTTCTCTACTCAATTCTTATATATTATTGGGAAATTTGGGGGCCCATCTTGGGTTCATCCTTCCAATACAAGGGGCCATGGGATTTATCTCACTTGAGCCAAGAGAGGGTTAAGGCAAGCTGCGAATATCCTAACCCAGTTCATTAGCCCTGATGACTAAGTCAAACAGGGATAGTGTTAGCCAAGAAAGTCACATTTGGGGAGGCTAAACTAATTCACCTTGACTAGCCATGTAACACAAACTGTTGATTGGTAAGGTTCGTTGTCCTTGTCCAATGAATATTGTCATCATTCATTTGTGTGGTTGCTGGGAGTCAAAAACGACTTGATGGCACATTATCAATCAATCGATCATTGTCCTTTCCCCCATTACAAGAGAGAAGTGAAATCCTAGAACGGCCCTGAAAAAACAGCTTTTCTAGACACTCATCTTTGTCTCTTTTCTCACTCTTCCTCTTTTACCAAGATTAACTTGTCTTTGGATTGTAACCAACCGCCCAGAGTTGCTGGGAGTCAGGCAGCATATACATTTAAGAAATTAAATTAGTATTCATGTTAGCATTGAGTTTCATGTATGCTTGCATGTTTTAAAAATGTATTCTGGTTCTGCTCACCAAAATGTCACCTGCCTGGCTGAGAAGGAGATTTTGCAGAATTGCCTGAGCTCTGATCAGCTTCTCCCACTACACCACAGAGTGAAATAAATAGGTTTTTAAACCCTTCTTAAATATGAGAAAGTGGAAGAAATTGAGGAAACAATTCCATGGCCTAGAGATAGGACAGTTATTTGCAAGTCAAGAAGAACACATTGCATGCATCTGTGTGCAATGTAGCTGTTAAAGGTGGTACATCGGTAACCCCCCAAACATGGCTGAATCCCTAGAGAATCCAAATCAAACTTTTTAAAATTAAAATAATATAGCTGAATTTTGTCCCAGGCCTGCTCAACCAGGGTCATTGAATCAAACTTTCTGCAACATTTGGTTGTGAAAACATCTTGGTAGCATCAGACAACTCTGAGACACCTTGCAGATTGGAAACACTCAAAGAATTGAACGTTTCTGGATTTCTGAACCAACCGTTAGAATCCAACGGGTTCCCACACATCAAAAACTGGTATATCGTTTAAAAAAAACACCAGCCTAGCCTTTCCCCATCATTTTAATTTTCTAAATGGTAACTAATTGTGTGAAATATTCATTTGGCCCTGATAATCGCAGCCTGATATGGTTGAGATTGGTCACTAGTGCTAAGCACCTCTTTTAATTTTGGGTGGTGGTAAATTTTAGGATGATTTCCCCCCCCCCCATCACCACAGCTTCCCTCCAAAAGGAGATGACCTCCACCTGCAACCCCTTCTGTGTGGACTCAGTTCCTGGAGGCCCTGCTTGTAATAGAAACCTTCTCCATTACAAACCTGTTCTGAATTCCACATGTCCTGTCTATGAAGGAAGCTATGATCTGTTTGTATTATCTCTGTGACCAAGAGAGCTGAGCAGTTCTGGAAACTCCTGCCTAATGAACTCAGTCTATAGATGTCATGAATGCACTCAGATTAGAAATGTAATGATCATTTTTTTAAAAAATCATCAGACATGATGCATCAGATGCCAGAGACAATGATGAAATTAGTCATTGGACACAGAAAGTTCCATTATGGTGGGATGGAGTCTGATCCCAATCATGGAAATGGTGGATACTTTGGGGTGGGTTGAAGTATAATCCCTCTTTGAGAAACTGTAGCACTTCATAATAAAGTATGAAAACATTGCTTGGACGATCCCTCATTTTAAATAAGCTTTTGCCTGTCATAGGGGTGCAATGAAGGGATAAAGAGTCAGATACTCAAGAACCTCTATGTATATTTTAACTCTTCTACTCTTCCTTGCCCTTGACAAGATAACCAAGACTGATCCAACAGGTTTGCTCGCAGGTTTAATCCATTTTCCATGGTGCCCCTACTCCCAAAGCCTTAGGTTGAAGGGGAGAAATCAAACTCATTTTTAAAACTTGCTTTAAAAAATACATCCGTGATGATTACGGCTAGGCAAAACTTTGATCCAGAGACTGTGAGGATGATTTGAGAAGATCTTGAAATCGACTTTCCATACTAGGCTGGCAAGGACAGATGCTTGAAGCAAAGCAAGTCGATTCAACAATTTCACGTATTGGATCAAATGATTCCATGTTCCATGGGGAAATTTTGGATTCTGGCACAATACAACTGTGGTATATAAATAAATGGGGTTAAATTGATGATCCCAACTGAATCTATTGTTCAAATCAGATTGGAGCAAATTTCCATACCCCAATTAATTATGGCCCTGCAGAAAACTAATTTACTTTGAAATATCAGGGCATTGTTTTGTTTTTCAGGATAAATGCCCCCATTTAAGAAGAGCCCTCAAATCCTATATTTGTTCTCTCTGTCTTTTAAGGGTTGCAATATTGGTGATTACATAAGGAAATTGCAGTTTATCTAATGTCTTTTGCTGCAGGAACAGAAAGGAGAGGAAGGAGGGAGGGAATTATATCATTCAATCTCAGAATAGATTGAAAATGATATTTAAGTTTACAATAATGTGATGTTGAATATTCCCTCTTAAAACCATCAATAGACCTTCCCGAGAGTTCGTTTTACCCATCACTGCTACATACAGGGCTAAAATTTCATCGATATTAGATTTACCAAGGCACAGCTCCATGCTGAGAGTGGAAATTAGCAGAGGGAAAACTACTGTATTGTAGCCATAATAAAGTTGCATGTAAGATCTGTACTCCAGTTTCACACTATCATTACAACCTAAGATGAAACTCACCAGGGGAGGTGAAAAAAACTACATTTGTCAGGGAGAAGGTGGGGAGGCAAGCATTGCCATCTGCTGAACACAAACTCAGTAAAAGAAGAATTAATGAAAGCTGGTGTTGCCATTATAAATGCATGCATACAGTAAAGAAATTGATCAGCAACTATTGATCTGTATTTCAGTTGCTTCTCATTTTGAGCAGGGATATTGAAAGTCACTTGGCTCAAGGTAAGCAAAGTAGTGTGTCTTCTCAATCCAATTAAACTGGTTGGAGTTGAAGCAATGTGGAGGAGAAGGTGGGGGGGAAACAAACAATGGCTTATCCATTCTCCACCTCTGTGCACAAAGGGGCCACCGCCACATCTAATGAACATGGTCTGCAAAAGCAGCATCTAATTACGAGATTGAATGTATAGGATCATCCAACAAAGCTGAGTAGTGGGACTTTTAGGAGCCATGGTTTAGCTATGATGGTCACCAGATGGGGTAACCCTGTCAATGATTGTAAAGCAGCCCTGCCCATTTTGCATGGAGGCTTCATCAAGAGTCGCCTTCATCATCAAAATGTTGGTTGCGTTGGGCCTGGATTATATTTACGGGTATTTATGAGCATAAATCTATTCACCAACTTCTTTGGAGAAAACAAACAACAATCTGAAATGAAGAAGCCAGTTAGACAAAACATTGGTGATAATTCATTTCTAAAGCTCTGTCTTATGACTTATTTAAGATTATGGATTTATAGAGGGAGCATTTCCCCCTATTTTTATGTTTGATTTAATGTCTCTTGCCAGGCTGTTCACTACCTCCTCCTCCCATTTCCACCCTGTCTTAGTTGGTGTATGGATTTCATTTCATAAATACATATTTTAACACCCTTTGATAATATGTATATTGACTACTTAGCATGGCTAAGACATTCATAATCCAAGGAGTGAAAATTCAATGAGGCATCAAATAATGTATCATCAGGCTATAATTTTATTTATTACCTTCATTAGGAGATTTTAAACTTTATTTAGGAATGACACCTCAGTGGTTTAATTGGCCCTGTTAAGATTCTTGTCTTCTTTTCAGGCAAGGCACTGGCCGCTGGAGGTCGGATCAAGCCTCTTCATGAATGAACTTCACAGTTGTGCGGTCATCCAGCAGAATTCCAGAATTCACCAACTGGCACTGATGGGTGGCAAAAAGGAGGTGGAGCCAGCGGTAAAATGGGAATTCAGGGGGAGGAGCCAATCACTCCAAAGGATTCCAGAGCTGCTGAAGAATAGAAGGGATTCCTGCTCTGTGTCTATCCTCTTTGAAAGAAATATGAAAACTTGCTAGAAGCTCCCATCAGAATTCATGAACAACTTGTGAAGCGAAGATCTCTTCAGCTTTCTCAGATTTAAGAGACTGGATAATTTCTGGAAAGCAGGATTTTCCCTTAGACCCATTGTTGAAAATGTCCCCTTACAGGTATCCTCCTGACAACTTCCTTTAGGATTAAACTGGAAGCTATAGGCTGTGGGAGATTTGCACTAGCACTCTATTTTATTGCTCTGGGAATCCTCACTTCTATGAAGATATGATTTATTCATTTCTTTACAATATCATTTTCTTAAATAATTGCCCAAGTTAGTGAGATATCTTATCTCCTCCTCCTCTTCCACATCTTGTACTAAAGGAGACTTCAGGCTCTGGTTTTGAATATTTGCAGAAGAGAAAACATGATTTCGCCCAGAGCAGCTAGCAATTCAATAATCATGCACAGGATTGTACAGCATTTCTAATTAATTAACAAAATGTTGGACCTATTTATTCCTAATAAAAAGAGCTTTTGACAGTGGTGGATTTATTTCTCTGTGGCTAAAACAAGTGCAACCAAGACAAGAAACAGTGCTATTATATCTCTTGCCTGCTTTTGCTGAAATATTTATTATTTGTACATATTGACAACAAAGTATTTACAAGCTTTTCGCTAAAGACATATTCTTTTGTGTGGATTAACGGCTGCTCCAGCCTTCTGCCAATGGCCCAGATTCCCAGGCAGGCTTTAAATACAGATGCACATGTCATGCGCTCCATTCAAGTTGTGAAAATTCTGGGGAGCTAATCCCATTTTTTCACACACTAGATTATATCTCAACTGTTTCCAGTCAATAGCCATGTTGGTTTCAAGATGAACATAATTTAGCTAGAACTAAGCAGATGGCCAGTGCAAAAAAGAAGATTATGGTGTACTGAACCCACCTGAGATTTCAAACTCACAAAGTCCATTCAAAGTAGAAATCAGAAACCTGGAAATTTCTTGGTGGATCTGAGCTGGTGAACTATAGGAAGATGTTGACTCACCAGGGAGCTGAAGCTTTCAGTTTTGGAGGGATTGAGAAGATCGGTATTTTCTTGAAGTTTCATCCTAAATCCCAGAATCTTTATATCCAAGAAAGGATTTCAGTCAGAAAGTATGCTAGAAAACTTTGAAGTTTCTTTCTTTCTTTTTTTTCCTGGAGGTGGTGGCTCCAAACTTTTCCTTATCTATTTTTTTTTTAATAGAATTCTAAGGCCTGAATGTTGATAGCTTGACAATATTGGGTGACAAAGATCAGAGCAAATAGGCACAGTCAAACTAATCAAATAAGATTGACAAAATATACACGAATGCACCAAAAATACTGCAACACACCCCCAGCCCAATGACTGGAGTTCTTATTGTGCGAGTTTATTTTTGTTTTGATTTCATAGGACTGTTTTCCAAAAGGTAGACCAAGCCCCTCTAAAAACATAATAGTCAGCATGACGTTGCAAACTCAGTCTCTATGAAATAAGAGTTTCCCAAAATATCATAAGTCTAGTTGTTAAGTAACAGCAGGATTTTAAAAATGCATATTGATTCAGACCTTGGAAAGCAATATATAAGTAAGTAAAGGCATTAGTCTTTAAATAGAGAACACTCACGTGTCAACTGCAAACAGCAGTTGAGGACCAGCAGCCATACTTGTCTAGAGAAGGTTGGTCCATCAATATGAAGAAACCTTAAAAAAAAGTTCTCAGTGAAAGTGATCATCAGAATAATCACTCTGAAAGCATCATCTCTGAAAACAGTCTTAATCCAGAATAACATAGGTATGGTTGCCTCAAAATGTTTTTTTTTCCCCCATTTGGTCAATGTGTCAGATGATCTTGCACAGGGATAAACCCCTAACACACACACACACACACACACACAATTTTAATCTTAATACAGTCTCTCACACACTCCAGATTAAAATATCCTCCTTTTTTGCAGTTTTGTCCATGCACAACTGTGATCATTGGTAAACCAATAGTGAACCCATAGCAAGCAGAATATTCAGAGAAGCAAACTTCTCTGGGGAAAACAAAATTCCTCATTTCTAGAAAAAGAAGGGAAGGGAAGGGGAGGGGAGGGGAGAGGAGAGGAGAGGAGAGGAGAGGAGAGGAGAGGAGAGGAGAGGAGAGCAGAGGAGAGGAGAGGAGACGAGAGGAGAGGAGAGGAGAGGAGAAGAGAAGAGAAGAGAAGAGAAGAGAAGAGAAGAGAAGAGAAGAGAAGAGAAGAGAAGAGAAGAGAAGAGAAGAGAAGAGAAGAGAAGAGAAGAGAAGAGAAGAGAAGAGAAGAGAAGAATCTGTAGTAGAAGGAGACCAGGTTCTTTGATAATATGTAATCAGGAGATAAATTTAAATGCAAAAAAATTTGGAGATAACCCTGATTGGAACCAGGGTAAATACAGTCATTTACATTTTCCCAGACCAGATAATCATTTTTGCTTATAGAGTTAATAATCCTTCTCATTTATAACAAACACACATGCAAAAAGAGGGAGAGAGATCCATCCAAAGTGGTTAGGAACATATTAAATAGAGAAGTTACAGATGAGAAGCACTCTAACAAATTGCTAGTTTAGGAAGCACTTAAAGCATAAAACTCACCTGGGAGAGCAACATGACTTCTGTATTTAAAGTAAGAGTGTGATTATGCCCAATTTGGACCAATCAACGCACGGTGCTGCTACAGAGCAGCTCTGCCCTTTTGCAAATGCTGAGGGATGGGAGACAGAGAAAATAAGTGCCTGTGGTTTAGCCAAAAGGAGAGGAAAAGTCTGCTCTGAATGCAGTGTTGTTCCCTTGCTGTATGTTGTAATTTTCAGCGTCCTTTTTTAATGTTAGGGTTACACTGTGCCTTCAGTTACTTCTGTTTGTTTTCTTCTGTCCTCTTCATTGGCGCTCTGATTTGCAATATGTATCTACCAAATGCAGGCCTGTGAACCCATTTCTGTCCCCGGGGCTCTTATTTTAGTTTCTCACCCAAGGCTGTAGAGAGCACGCAGAATGGAGACGAACTTTCAGAGCAATGGAGAGGAGGATGGAAATGCTAGAGCTTTATGTGCAGGAGAACAGGGGAGATCTTGTGTGTCCACAACCTTTAATGAAGAGGCATTTTTGTTTATTGTAACTTTCCCTCCCTAGATTCTTTTGGGGGGCGTTGTGGCCCTATCTAGCCATACGCCCTGTCTACCCTATCAGCTTTAGGTTAATTGTTCTACAGCCTTAGAGGTAAAAAATCATGGCTCCCACCAACAGAAGATCTCCAAGCTGGATGACGGGCAATGATTAGAGTGGAACTTGGAAATTAGTATAATTCCCCCTCAGCTTTTAAGTTATCATTTTGAGCTGGGAAAAGAAAATCTGAAATGAACTTCTGGCCTGAGTCCAGATGAGATGTTCAGAAGTTCAGACGAGAAGTTGCAATTCCCAGATTTCTTTCTCCATGGCATTCTAGGGTTCCCTGCTGCAGATTCCTCATTTGAAAGTAAGATGCGTCAAGAGAAGCTGTCCTAGGCTGACACCCTGCCAAGGATCATAACAAACCCTGAAATTGGTGTTTTCACCCTTGTTTGGATGATCAGGTGTAAATATAAATTTTAATTATTTACATAATTAAGCTGGTAATTTGCTGCCTGTCCGAAATGTTTGACAACATTCTGTTGCCATCTGCTTCCTAATTGGACTTAATCTCGAAAAGATGTTCTGAGGGAGGGAGGGGGGAAAATCAACCAAGTAATAATTATAAAGTACAAAACCAACTTTCCTCCCACTCGCTTAATTGCCAAAGCTCCTGATTTTTATTATTATTATTATTTTCCCCCTTGGAGTTAAAAACAAACAAAGAAGTAGGCACAGATGTGCTGCAGGTTTCTACAGAGAGAGAGACTTGGGGGGGAAATCAAGAAGAGGTAGAAAGTTTCTTGGGAGACTCTCGGAGTAGCAAGGTTGTGGCGCAAAGCTTGCATCGTTCAAAAATGAAGGTGTGTGGGTTTTTTCCCCCCCAAAATGACATCAAATGCAGTCTTGGTCCAAAGAGGTTGCAGAATAGAATAGACCAAGCCCAGTAAATATGGTACCGGAGGCTAATTTTACATGTTTGCAATGGGCTTTGTAGGCTACAGCCATGGGACTTGCTGTTTTCCCACTTCTGTCCCTAACAGGGCAATAATGTTCTCAAGGACTTTGACTGGAATCCTTTCAGCACAAACCATCTGGGATTCTGAAGGATCAGATATGCCTGATTGCCACCAAGGCAGGCTTTACGCCTTCCAGATTTAAATAGGGGTGTTTGTCAACATCCCATAACCTGCTCCAGCTGTTCCTTGGAGTGGGGTGGTTCTTCTGCAAATCTCATCGCACGAGTAATTTGAGAGGGAGAGGGAGAAACGCCATGTTGCTCCAGCAACCCGCGCTTTCTGCATTCCGATGATAATTTTTCAGATTCCACACCTCAGCGCCGGCCCTTTATACTGAAATGCTAAAACAATTTATCTAACCTTTATGCCGGTTAATGCATACATTAGGCCTATATATGATCATAAAAATGTGTGAAATTGAAACACTCTGACATAAAATCAAACAGCTCAACCATAAACGGTGTCACTTTTATGTGATTATCTTGCCAATATTGCCGTGTTGCTTGACTAAATCAAACGGTGATTTTTCCCACATGCTTTTTGTTGAATGGACTCCGGTAATGGGAGAAATTCCTTAGTGATCTCCAACTAATGAAAGAATGGCCTGTAATGGCACACAGCAAGAGGGATCAAACCCTGGTGCCTGATCTTGTATCTCAGCAGGTCCTCATGACCAGATCTGCCAAGGTGGTTGACCACAGTAGGTCATTAGAGATCCATCAGAGGCTTTTTAGCATAACACCTCAATGTCTATCAACCATGTAAAGATGTTGCATCAAGCAATTCATAGAGTTTCTTTGATTTGGCTTTACCATGCTCTCTGAAGCAAGCCACTGTGCTTGCTTTACAAGCCAAGGTTTAGAGCTTAGGGGATGAGCCCAGGCAGTTGTGGTTCATTCAGTGAAATAAGGATAGCATGCTACCAAAGAATTACACCATCCTCAACTAATTCACGACAATCTGAATTGACTGCACAGAGAAAACTGCATCTGAAAACCATGGACCAATCTCAGCAGGCGATTCCTTTGACCGACACCAAGAGGAACTTCAACACAGAAACCTGAGGTGCCATTTTGCCAGTCTCTCAAGGTTTCAGCTATTAGGACAACCTGGGACAAAATGGGGAGGAGATGAAACCATCAAATTGTTAGGTTTCCATGTTGTTTGGCCCATGATGAAGACTCAAGCAATCCTTGTGAGAACTATGGGAAACCAAAATGGTGTGCACTGCATAGCTTTAGCAGGGAGAAGATCTCCAAAATTCTGCATATTGACTGAACATCTAGAAAAAGCTTCTTAACATAAGGACAACCACTGAAGGAGTAAAGACTATGGTTTTAGTTGTTGAAACATGCTCTTCAGCTATCACAAGAGGAACAAGTCTGGGTGCGGCAGCCATTACTGTCCATATTTCTCCAAATGCCCTGTTCCCACAACATGCAGTGGTGCGGGTGTCCATCAAAAAGAAATCAGCTGACTATGTCAACTAATCTCCAAGAGGATAGATTTGTTTCAAATCTTGCACAGGGTTAAATGAACTCCGCCCAATCATCTAATGCCTATTATTTTCTGTGAACTATTCACTGGAGAGTTAATTGGCCTGTTTGACATCCATAATCTGGATGAAGTCCCAGAGAGACTCCATAAAAATGTGGCCTCTCTAGGCATTCCATCCTTTGTGGTTGCTTTGGTCATGGCCGTCGGGTGCTTGAGTGAGCAAAGGTTGGAGGCTGCTGGCCTGCAGAGTGCTTAGGTTGGCTGGGGAAGGGCGCTGGCTTGGGGGAGAGTGACATTCATGTGGTGGGGACAGGATCTTATTGTGCTATTTTTGACTATGTCTATTTTTCCTTCTTTTTTGTAACTGAGCAACTGCATCCCGTGCACACACGTACCATGAGAGATTTAAGGACAGATGGCAGGCTTAAACCTGGCTGCTCTCTTTGGCAGGAGAGATACAAGCCCACCAGAGAAGAATAAAACATTCGCCTTATGGGAAACGGGCTTATGAATCTTCCTGCGTTCAGCATTTTCATTTGCTTTTCTCCTACGCAACGTAGCCAGTTGACTGTTTTGCACTCAAAAGTAAAGAAGACCAGGCGTTTTTTAATGGTTTGTGCCCTAGAGAGGCTGAAATCATAAAGCGGAGGAGATAAAGTGCAACTTTTAAGAAAATCCATCCGTCAAACGGTTGCATTAGCAAACATAATTGGTGAAGTTCCAGAATGGGCGTTCTTTTTCATTGATAATAGGGGTAGAATTAGCAGGATTGCTCGGATTAAAAATAAGGTCTCAAAGATGGTTAAAATATGGATAGAGAAAATAGGGCCAGGAGGTCCAAATCAGAGCCCACCAAGGCTGGGGAATCAGGGCTAGTTAGGGCTTATAGTCTTTCCTCCCTAGAAGATAAACAAGGCAAAAAAGGCCTGTTCCAAAGCAAAGCTAGAATTTCTGTTTATTTGCTAAATGGAAATAGCTATTTCTGGGTATTTATGCCTGGCTGATATGTGACATTTGATGTTGAATTGGTTTACATTCAATTATCTTATTTGAGTGGTGCTAGCACGTCTCCGTCCCCAGCTATTCCGTTCAACTAAATTAAATATGCAGCAAACACGAGACATTGAAACAAAGCTTTCATCGGAAACCTTTATCATCACACACCAAGCCATTTTCTGGCTTCTGGAAACCTATGATTATAATCAGGGGGTCTTTGGACAATTGTGATCTGAATCCAGAAATACATTTACGCTGAGAGCAGCCTAGCGAAAAAGGCCACTAAGGATATGAGAGCAAAAGAAGAAAGCTGAAACAACTCTTAGCAATCAAAACTTTCAGCAATCAGTCATTCATTGCCAAAGCAGCACTCCCAACCTGGGCAAACATTGCTTGGAAATTGTCTTCCTGTTTGAGTGCCACCAGCAAACCTTGTTTAAATTTTATGGAGCCCTGGCCCATAAAATTTAAACCCGGTTTTAGACCAGGTCTTTTTCACAGCATCCGCTGCATTTTGCTGCTTGAGCAAGAATTTTGTTTTCTCCATGTTTTTCCCCATAAGAATTGACTGAGCTTTGCCCATTTCTTCATAAGCAGAAGGACAGCGTTTGAGATTTTTAAAGAAAAGATAAAGCTGGGTCTCTCTGGTTGTCTAAAACGATTGCTATGCAGGCATGTTTTTTATTTTATTTTTAAAAGGAGACATAGTAGAACTGGATCTGGATCAAGACCCCATTATAGAGCCTGCTATAGAAGTTCTTTTACAAAATTGAAAAAAAAAATGTAGCCCTCCACTTCATTTTCCCCTTTGTAGGGAGCTTTTAATCTCATGGATTGGGTTTGAATGTTGTTGCTTGTGAGTGTCCAATTTTTTTTTTCCTTCCAAGGCCTCTCTTTGGTTCTTTCCAAGCCCACCTCATGGAAGAAAAACCATCAGACATGGCTGTTTTCCTCCATGGCTGACTATGCATTGATTGCAGTCTCTTCCTTCACTAACAAGAATTGCAACCACCTTTCCTGATGTTGAGTCTCAAGAACATTTTGTCTATCCCAAAAACCTTGAGATATCTCTCTCAGCTCAGTGGAGGCTCTTTACTGGACCTCCACTCATCATGATGGACAGGAGACACCAACATAAGTTGTTTGCAACTCTGCTCAATCATTCATCTCTCTCTCTCTCTCTCTCTCTCTCTCTCTCTCTCTCTCTGATTAATTTATGGAAAGAGCAGCAGAAGACCTTCTTGAGGTCCAAAGGAAAGATGCAGTCCAGCAGCCCAAGAGTGAGTCAACTAAATAGCCATCCTTGAGCATCTTCAGCTCACCCTGCAGATTATGGAGTTCTGAAATATTTGGTGGCAGTACTGTTAAGAGCAGTACAAGGATGCTTTAAGATCAAGAAAAATAGCAACAAAAAAACAACAACCCAGTTCTAACAATAACAAGATGAATATCAAGTTCTGTACTTTTCAAAATGTATCCCACTCATACCCAGTTAAGAGGACAGCAGCTATAAACTTCATATGTGTTATGATAGAAGATAGACAGTGAAAGAGAGAGAACAAAAACAGAAAGAACATAAGGAAAAAGCAAAAATTGCCTTGAAAGCTATGGTGATAGTTCATTCCTGAAGAATTACTCATTATTTATAAAAGACTGCTATGGTATCTTTCTCAAATAAAACACTGCCCCCCCCCCAAAAAAAACTGGACCTTCCATTTTATCAAACATGCCCACATTACCAAAGCATGTGTGTTCAAGAAAGAAGAGTCTTAGCTTCTCTGGAGCAAGGACCAGGGAGCATCACTCTTGTTCTGTTGACTCCACGACATCCTCACCAAGCTATGTCTGATTGGCTAGCTGGTGATGGATATCATGGTATTTGTGCTGTGCTCCCTTATGGCCTAGGATAACTAGGAAAGTTAGAAATGAAGCAACAATATGGTGAATTGCAAGAAAATAGCAACAGAGTATAAACAACAGTGAAAAGGGATACCCTTAAAAATAATTCAGAAAAACATGTAGGACCTTCAAAAAGTCCCTTCACATTCTTCATCTCCCTGCATTTCCCAAAGGCATTCAGCACATTCTTGGCCAGTAGACAAGAAAATGATTTGGCTCCACTTTATTCAAGTTCATCTTTTCCCCAGAACAACCTTTTTCTCATTATAATGCCAACCCACATCCTCGCTAGATCATTTCTCTCCCTATTGTCTCAGATTCCAATATCCTGCCCTTTTCAAGAGACTTCCAAGAGAATAGTACAACCATACATTTGTTTTTTTGTGTGTGAATTTTTTTAAAATATATCCTGGAGGTTGAACTTTGCCTCTTCCTCAATCCAAACAAACCTAGACGAGTTTTCAGTTGTTGCAACGAACGCCAACAGTTTTGAAGTGGGCTGCATTTAAAATTCATGGCCAAGTCTCTGTTCCCTCCCCCCAAGTAACTTTCTTCAAGAAAAGTGAAAAGCAGTGAACTAGAAAAGCAAAAAAGGATAGGAAGGGGGATATTCAAATGCCATGCTATCTTTCTTTTTCTTTTTTTTACCCAAGGAAGGCTGGGTATCTTAAAGCCATGGAGAGCTCTGCTGGAGTAGAACAGTGTGTTTCATAGCGAATTGAGTCTGAATCATTGGGGATAGGGGCAGATTACCCCTCCCCCAAGAAATCTTCACGTCATCATCAGATTGATTCACTGTCGCTCCTGAAGCTTTGATTCAAAAGTTTGATTCAAAGTCTTTTCAAACTGAAACAATTTTCCAATTCAGAAAACATTCTTTTTTAAAAAATAGCTTTCAAAAATCAGATTGAATGGCCTTGATTTTCCTCCTCGTTAGATTGAACCCATATTCTGAATCAAATCAATGATTCGGTTTGGATTGGAGCTGATCAGCACAGTCCTACTGATGTCTCCCTATGTCAATCAGGTGATGAACTACGAATGATGCAAACTCAGCATTCAACGAGATTCTCTTCCTGGGGGGTGAGAAGGGTCTGTTCCTATCTACTAGTCTTGAACCTGACCTCTTGGTGATCCAGATATTTATCCTCTGGTTCTTCTATGTGTCTAAGGGCCACCTTCTACCAAGCCAACCATCAGACCATCTAGCGTGTGGGTTCGCATGATCCAATATTGTCTTTTAAGTCCAGAACTGATTGGGAAAAGCAGTCCAGGGTTTTAGATAGGAACCTCTCCTGTCCTACCTGGACCCCTTCTGCATGCAAGGCTAATGTTCTGCCAATGACCTCCAGCACTTCCCTTCAGTTTTACCTTCTGGCTTTTGGATTTGACATCCTGCCAGTCCAAGATTAGAGGACATATTGCTATCCCTGCTGATTGAAGACCACCCCTGACACTTCATTTCCTTCTTTCTTCAACTCTTGGCTTTCAACCCAAATGATTTCTGTGGAGAAATATTATAAGCAGCTTAGAGAGCACATTATTATAAGAACCAACATTATACAAGTCCAGTGTCACTTGCCTACTCATCAAACCTTTATCTCCAACCATTTTCCTGCCTTCCAAGACAACGTGCATTATAGAAGCTGATATTTATGAGGCCTTAATAACCAGGCAGCCAGTAAATTCCCTTTATTCACCACCGTTACCTCCTGAACACAGCACACTTAAAAGTTATCTAAGCAGGTTTATGAGGAGAAGAATAGATGTTCCCATTATTATTTTTGGCATTCATGGAAAGGGAGTCTATAATTCTATATAGTTAAATAGACTTAGCTATGATGGAAAGTAACAGTATCCAATAGGACAGGGGGATCCATAAAATCAGTTTTTAAAACACACACAATAGGAAGTTCATTAGTCCCAGTGACAAGAGAGTCAGAACATGGGTATATCTCCAACCAGAATTCTATCAAAAATATGCAGGAATGGAATGGGTAGGAATAGACATTTTGTTCTACTGGGTTACATCGTGTGCCCATTTTCAACAACAGAGTTAGAAGACGTCATGCAGGTCATCAAGTTTAACGCACTACTCTGTTTTCTCTTAATGTTTAGTCAAAACCTGTTTACCTACCATTGCCAGTCCTCCAAGGTAGACCAGACAGGAAACACGACCAGATGAGCTAATTCTACTTTATTGTAAGGCTACATTAACAGAGTCTTGCAAGGCTGAAAGTACAAATCTCCCACCACAACTATATGATAGTTAGGGCAGGTCCTTCCTAAATTTCCTTATCTGTCCGTTACTCTGTTGAGGGCTCCTTTCTCTTTTATCTGATTGTTCTCTAGGTGGCATCTCTTCCCCCTGTTTTCCAAGGTCATCCTCACATTCACTCACAACCATTCAGTTTCAATTTACTATAGATATTAACCAGTAACCAATAAAGAATCTTCTTCAGGCCATTCATAGGCTTATTTTTCCTGTTGCCAAGAGGTTAAAAACCTGACATGAACTCAAATATTCTCCAAGTTCTCTCAAATGGAAAATCTTCTTGCATTCACTCCCTGATCTCCCAGCACCAGATTTCCCAGGTAAAGCCTGCTCAAAACGGCAGTGGGAATATGCATGTCTCATTTTGCTTTCAAGACACCAAAATGGCCTTCCTGGAGAAAACAGAATGGCTGAACATTAAAGCTGGGCTCCAAACTCACTTGAGTTTTGATTGGAACCCGCAAAATTTTGCATCAATAATTTATCGACCTATGATGGGAGGGTAAGTGTATTTGCTAGCTGGATTCCATAAATGTGACTTTTCCCAGCCTGGCAAGATTATCTTGCCTTTCCTCAGTCCCTAACAGTTATGAGCCATTTAGGTTATCATCTTCTTTCCTTTTTTCCCCTTGTTTTTGCCCACTTTTTGCACCTGTTCCACATCTCTCAGACTGTTTCCAAATGGTGTTATTTCACTTCTGCCTCTCAGATAATGTACCCAAATCATTCAATTGAGCATAAAATAGAAAGTCCCTTTCTTATCTGCCTGGCAAACAGCTTCACTGTTTTCTTCCTGCAAAATACATTTCTCACTATCTTATCTCCCAATAAACAAACCCAGCTTTGTAGACTGGAGGGGGGAAATAAAATAAATAAATCTCTGAGGACATTTAAGAGAGAGATTTTTCTTCTCATCTTTTTTTCCAAGGGGTGTGCGTTGGGTTCAACCTCCGTCCCATTCAGTTTCTTCTGAAAATCTTCAGTTTTAAAAAGAATCTGCTTTTCTTTTCTTTTTTTTAAGAACATGCTTTTTGTTCCATCTTTCTTGTAGTCAAAGTTGGGTTTGTTTTTCATACTCAGTTCTCACATTTTGAGAGCCATTGTGGATGTTGCTCGCTTTTCATTAGCTTTCCAGGAAATGAAAATTCCTTACATTCCCCTCTATCTTAAATTCCCAGCCCCCAATCTTCTCTCCTTTCCCCAGGTCTCATCCTTCTTCCTTTGCATGAAACACCTAAGACCTGGAGCTTGATACACCAGCCAAATGCAACTGTTGGAGAAAGTGCCATGTGTCAATGAAAGGTCAGCCATGAATTTTTAAACTTTTCGATCTCACATAGGCTGACATCAGAAGCCTTAACTGGTGCATTAAATCACAGGCAACAGAAATGGATTAGAATAGGCAACCGAGGAAATTGCACATGTGCGGAGTAAGCAGAGGGGGTGATCCAGAGAGTTCTTTTTTCCCCATCCTTTGGGAAAACACGTCAACTCTTCCCTATATAACATCCAGGATCCTTTTCAGGTGAGCAATTGTTTTCTGGCCGATGGGGGACATTTCCTTTTTTTTTTAATGTCTTGGAGAGTCACAGGTAATGTGGCAGTGCCCTAGTAAAGAGGAATTGCAGTTTAAAGTTCCCTTTTTTGTGACAGTGGGGAGAGTTTTAAGTGCAAAATGGGTGTGCAGTTTAGCAGAGATCTAGCACACGGCTTTTATTGGCTGTTTCTAGTGTTTAACAAGTCTCTGAAAGTTTGAATGCTTCTCTGCAGCCACGAAGGAAAAGGCCACAGGATGGAGGTTGGGTCGAGATGACAGGGCACTACGTTAGGAAAGAGACTTGGGGGTGGATTTGTTGATATAAAATAATAAATACGTTTTTTATTATTATTAAGGGGTTTGTGGCATTTGATTATTGGCCTAGCATCTTGTACGAACCCAGCCTGGGAGTGTAATTTATGGCTGTTTGTAAAGATGGTTTTATTCAGTAACCAGAACAGGTGTAAATGCATTGCATGAATGAGAATGGCAGCTGATAAACTTGTGTCCACACAGGCTGTCCCTGAGCCCTTCTAAAAGTTGTCATCCAATTAATTTTTGTTGATGTCAGATGATTATTAAGGATAAGGGGGCGTGCCCACAGCATCTTCCACTGGCCCATAGGAGCAAATTAAGTTTATATTTGTTTCTGCATTGTTCGGTTTTTAGCCTGTAGCCCACTAGCACTTTGGGCCAGATTGCAACACTAGTTGACCTTGGCTGATCTCAAAAACCTAAACCAGGTCAGAGCTGGTGGGATGAGAGACCACGAGGAAATTTCAGATGGGTAGGACTGGGAGATCAAAACAATATCCTGGAAGAAAGCAAAGGTAAAACCGCTTCTATATTTTTGCGGTACAAAAAGTCTCTATTTCAATTGTAAAGAAAGACGCAGGGCTTTTGATCCTAGGTTTAATGGAGCAAAATAAAAATGTCATAACATCAGCTCTGCTTTTCATGTGGCTTTCTGGGAAACATTACACTTCATAATGAAAATACCGTATGTAATTAAAGCCTAATAGGAAAAATATAGTAATTAAGCCAAATTAACTGAACAGAAGCAATCAAACAAATAAAGGTTATTTTTCTGAGACAACCCTCCAGGGTTTGGATCGTACATCCCATAATGGCAAAGGAGTCCCAGCGATTACAGTGGTGTGTGAGTGTGCACATGAATGTCTTTTATATATATATATATATATATATATATATATATATATATATATATAAATTATTATTCTTTTTTTAAACTCTAGATAAAAGCCTGATCTTTCAGATCCCTAATTACTTTTTTATTTCCCTTTGACTTCCTTTCCAGGAAAATTAAAAGAAAAACGAGTGAACAAGGATCCTAATTCCAGAAGAAAAATGCAATATATTAGCCCTCTCAAAATAATGCAATAAAAATACATATTTCCCCTTAGTTTAAACATAATTCCCTCTGCCGTGTTAGGTGGGCCTTATAAAGGCAAGAATGCTAGAAGCATTGCATAAATGTAATGGGACTAATTAGATACCAGCAATATCACAAAATTAGCATTGCAGAAATCTGGGTTTTATTTTATTTTATTTTATTTTTAAGTTCTGTGAGATTATTGAACCAAGAGATGAGCAGATCCTCCCATCCCTATTCATCAGTTTTAGTATTCCATAGATGATGTGTTTTTCCTCCCAGAAGCTTAGAGGAGAGAATTTCTCAAATGGTAAAAATTGGAGAGTCCTACATTCGCTTTTGCAGAATCTGAATATGTTGAAGAGGGAACAAGAGCAGTCTTGTGGGTAGATGTGTCAGAAGGATTGGGTCACAAGTTCCTTTGGATTCAGAAGCAATGCCTAGCTTAATTCCAAGACAGTATATGAAAATAGAGTTCAAGTCGTTCTCAACTTGGTTGACATTTCTGTAGCGGTGCAACAAATTTTCCCCAACTTACATTTACCACAACTGCAAAGAGATCTTGAAATCATCTTTGACCACCTTGGTGACATTTAAATCTTCATCGGTATGCTGCACAGATGGTAAAAAACATTGTGTTATAAATAAATCACTGGTCATCTCCAGGGTTAGGAACTGATTCACCTCAAAATAATGAAATCTATTTAGAATTCATGAGACCTGCTAAATAATTAAAAAAAACACACACAACAGGCTGAATCGGGCTGGAACAGTTTTCTCTTACCATTCAGCATTGAGAACACATCAGTACTGCAGTCTTTATAATGTCCCAAATCTACAGTTCCAAATAAAAGTATTTATGGAATCTAGATGGGATGTAAGTTTCAGAATTTATCTTGCCTTGTTTGCAATGCTTTAGAATCTAGTTCTAGATCACAAGAATAAAGTGCTAACAAGTAAGGTCTGGGTTGAAAATGAGCTATTAATTCTATCTACAGACATGATCCAGAATGGAAACGTCAAATGCTTGTATCAAATTCCACTCCAAGTGATGAAAATTCACTCGTCATCTATGGATCTGAGGATTGTTTAAACTCGGCCTTTACATATTATTTTTGGTCAACTCATTCTTGTGATTTGCTCTGTTCCTTCCAACCAAGATTGACAAGATTAAAAAAAAAAAAAAGACCAGGAGATTTCTTGCTCCATTTTGCTATGGATGGAGGTCCCTGCTTCTATTGTGTTCCCTATTTAGTTAGAATAGAGCCCAAATATCAGAACAGCTGACTTTCTTTATACTTGATTGATCTTAAAGCCATTGAGAAATCTTCTCCTTCATTAAAGTCTTCCTATCTGAGCTGAGAACTCCTCTAAGCTACAAAAGTCTGTTCTGATTCTACTGCAGCCATCTGTTGCTCCTGAACTCAAGAAAACTCAATCTGTCTAAGACAAACTCCCATCTTTGTCAAATCAAAGATAGTCATCCCATTATTTCTACCAAGCTACTTTATGGCTCTAGGGTATATTAGCAAAATTTCTTTCTGTTCCGTCTTATACTACTTCCTTCTCTCTATGGATTGTGGCATTCTGTGTCAAAGTCCCTCCTTAACAGTTTGCTCATTCTTTCAAGATCAGCTCTAAATTCCTTTTCAGTTGCATGCATCGGCAAGGAGCATTGTGGAAAAATCCATAAGGAAGACCTCCCAGCTTATTTCACCAGTAACTCCAATTTGGCCCCCTCCAGATGTGTTGAGTTGTGGTTCCCAGAATGCCCTGTGTTCCAAAATTAGTTTATTCCAAGCAGTAATGGCCACTTGGCTAAAGACGCTCTGCTTTTCCTTATTTGTGTGATCTTTTCCACCAGTTAGGTGAATGCGCTGTGGCTATCTAGGTTGCAAAAGGTTTGGTGGATCACAGGATTTGGAGGTAAAAACGAGGGGTCAGAGTTTGCTAAATCCTTGGCTTGCAGGGGAGGGTTTTGGATATGCATCCAGTGTGGGTATTCCTTTGATGGACCCAAGGCAAGGCAGCCATGCTAAAAAGAAAGATAGTAGACAATTCTGCCTGCATTCTAATCATCTTGAAATTGATGAAGAGGGGGGGAAAAAAAGACAAATGTTCTGGCCATAGAAAGGCGAGTCTCAACGCCTCACCTGAGCTACAATGGAGCATTAAAACTAACAAACAGCTTTGGGTGTTTACAACAAATGTTTAAAGGGGGTGGGAAGCAGGCACATCTGGAGCGTCTGAGAAATGATGTGCGCTCCGCAGATGTGCGGCTTTCAGCAGGCAATAAAATCTCCAGTAATGGAAGCTAGGAAGAGGACTTTGGGATAAATTGTAAATTTATAGCTATTAAAAAATATATCGCACAGACCGAGAGATACATAATCTTGTCATGGCTCAGCCCTTGCCCCTCCCTTGCCCTCCCTCCAAGAAGATTTTGGAATGAAAATATAATTACACAGCCTGCAGATGCTTCCATCTGTATATGCAAGTGTGGGCCTGTTTTTGCTAAGGCTTGTGCTTGGCTTTGCTTGTTGCATTCCTTTATGAATTCCACAGCATTCCTTGTGATGTTGGGAGGAAAATAGGCCAGCACAAGGAATAAGGGTTGGCGCACCAGCCCGGGTGCTACTGATTCGTGGCTTGCCAGTGAGGTGAGCAAGGGAATCCAATTTAGATGCAAGGTTAGGGCGCTTTAGCACCAACGGGGACCACCAAGTTGTTCAACTCCTTCGCTAAGTCAAGAGAAGAATCCTCTCTAGATGACTCCTTGGGATCAAACCCCATCCACCTGGACAAGATCAAGGAAGCAAGAACTACAGTCCATAGATTTCGGGAAGACATCTTGAATCCTAGTCTTGGATAAATACAGAATCTTGGAAACTGCAGGAGGAATTTCTAACCCTCATTTCTAGTGCGTTAATTAAGGCAGAGTCTCTTGGAATGATCTGAAATGTTTCTTCCTGGTTTTCTTGCCACTGGGTTGAGTTGCCGTTTATAAGATAATCTGGCAGTTGACTTACTGGCTATCTCTTGACGGTTTATGTCTGCTCTCTCTCCCATTCCTGCCCCATCCCCCCCACAATCTCTCACACTTGATGTAAGATAGGGGTGAAGAACCTATGGCCCTCAAGACTTTGGTGAACTCCTAGCAGACTTCACCACTGGCCCCACTGGTTAGAACAGGAACTCGTTCAGCAACATCTGGAAAGCTACAATTTCTCTCCATCTCAATACGAGCTTGCACAGTTCACATGCTTGCATGTTTGGGATAAGCCATTATTTTCATGTTATCACATCTTTAACCTCTGAAACATCACCCGAAGGTTGGAATTGTGTTATGTAAATTCAATTTGCCTTTAGATGATTTGCTATTTCAGTCTTTGGAGATTAGTAATGGAATCACCCATCCAGGCTGCATCGCACTTCCTGCACAAATTCATTCCAGGAAGAACCGTCTAAGGAAAGAGCTTAAGATCAGTTTCTTCCCTTGAACATCTACAGAGCCCCTTTGAGGGTTCAGCTTCCAAACCATTAATATTAAAATCAAAGCAAACCTTTTCCCTAGACTCAGCCTTATGTACTGAAGTTTGATTGTTGTGACATTTTTAGTTAGAAGATATCTGAATTCTCTTTTCCTTTTTCCTTTTTTTTTCACTTCCGCAGAAGCTGAACCAAAGCACTTTTTAAAAAGTTAATTAACTCAGCCCAGCAGCACCCTCCAAGGTAGGTCAGTATCATTAGCCAGACAGTGTAAAACAGAAAAACTAAAAAGCACTGAAGGAAGCCTACTGTGATTTCTGCAATAGGTGTTCTGCTAGAAATAAAGAGGAGGTCATGTTCAGATCCCAGTAAACTTAGCATGAGTTTCTTAACAGAACTCAAAGACACCAAGTGTAGCAAAGAGGGAAATTTCAATTCCTTTGCCGTGCCTCTGAGTCTTGAGCATGTAGAAGAAATCTGCATTGGACATAGCATAGAAAAAAAAATCTTCCTGGGAAGTCTATAAAAATCGTGGCTGGAACACAGGTCCAGAATCCAGGATCATCTGCAGCTGGTACGTAATTGTAAGTCTACAAGGAGAAAAAAGAATGGCTGGGTTGTTTAAGTCCTCAGCACAGGGCTTTGGAGAATAATTACATTTTCATACTAGCAGTTCCTGTTATATGGTAATCAATTTGGTACTCTTGTCAGTCCAGGAGCTCATGTCCCCTACTTTTCGTTCACCTTTATGTCTGCAAAATTGAACATTATGTGCTCTCTGAATGAAGCAAAACTAGTTTTCCGGATTGGCTTTCTTGCCTAATTAAGACACTTCCCTCCTTCTTTACCAGTATGAGATCTCTTTTTTCCTCCCTTTATCAGCTTCAATTTGTAGTGTTTGTAATTCAGGCAGAAAATTGATTTTTGAAAACACTCCGTCCCACTCCAGTCTGCCTTAGATAAGACCTTGCATTAATTATGCAACAATATTGATGTCTGGGCCCATATGTGTGTGTGCGCGCATCAAAGATGTCCTAATGCCATCCTATTCCAATACTTCTTGGTATCTTGGTTTGTTTTTAAACTTTCAGAAGATGGGTTGGAAAGGTGAAAATCTCTTCAGATGTTGACTCCTAGGAAGCCCAAATGGTATGGCCAGGGATGAGGGATGGAAGGAAGTCAGCAAGATCTGCTAGAATACAGATTGCCTTTTCCATTACTAGAATGTTCACTTCTTCCAGCTCCCCCAAAAAGTAATTGAAGCAAGCAGATGTCCCACTATGTCTGAAGAGGCAGTATGAGAAAATTAAAATGACCCACGGTAACTTGGAGAAAAATTAAGCCATTGACATGATTGTCATAGATGCAGCTTGGGTCAGCCCACTAACTACTTATTTGCTGGGCTACGCAGAGGTCATGATCGTCATCCCACTTCCACTGATAATTCTGACATATCGTTGACCTAAAACGATATTTGCAGACCCATGAACCAATTGCTTCTAAGATTTCTCCAGCCTACATTACAGGCCAAGGAGAAATTCCCTCTACTTCTCTATTTTTTTCCCCTTATTTTCTAACATACACCCATTTGGAAGACCTTTTTCTCTTGCGTTCATTTTTATGTGTTATTTTCACCCTTCTAAACCCTGTTGGGTGTATGTTCCTCCAATAAACAGCTTTTACAACACTATTCTAGAGTGGAAAAATAGATTACCAGATTTGGAGATGTTTTGGTGTTTGTGTTGATTCAGAAGTGGGGAGGCCCAGAAACTGAATTGATGTGAGAAAGGACTAAACTGAGTTCTGACACAAAAAATATATTCCTGGTCTGAACAGGTGTTCAGGGGCATTATATTCCTTAGTTCTATACATTTCACCTTCCACCCAGAATTATTTACAGTCGGCTCTGGTTGCTGAGCAAAATCCATCTCACCACCCAGAAATCTATCAACCCTTATAATAGAATACTAAAATGAAGAGAATGTATGAATAAACATTCATTTTTCATCAGCTGAGAAACAATCCAGTTCTATCTTGGTGGGCATTTCTTCAGAAATTTCTTCCTCCTCCCCCCCATAAGCATGTACTGATTTTATTATCAATGAATCCATTTATTGATCAACTTGTTGATTTAGTCATTTGACCATATCAAGAAGCTATAAGAACAATACAAAGAAAAGAAGTAGGTCGTATTCATAATATATTGTTGCCCATGCAGTCAACCCTACTCTATTCTAACACTGATTTTATTACAACTGAGCTTTTATAGGGGAAAAAAATCTTTTTTTGCATCTGAGGGCTCAAGAGATTGATTGAACTGCTTACCCTCTTGATTTATGTCTATGTGTGTGTGGATGGCTTAGTACATTTAATTCTTGCACTTTCTCCATATTTATAGTTATTCTAGTTCTTTTTTTTTTTTACTTGTATATAAGGTAGGGTTAATTTCATACCCATGCCTAGCAGTGCACTGTAGGACAGGAATCCTCTAAATATTTTTAACCATCTAGCTAATTAATGAATTAAACCTACACACTGGAAACAAGTTAGCTCACCGAGTGAGACACAACTTTTATCTTCTCTTTCCCCAGGCAAAAGCAATGAGCTTTCCCAGACATTTATTACACCCATGACTTAAATTGTACCTTCAACTTAGCCTATGGAGCTACTGGCTTGCCCCAAGGAAACTGCTCCCACCCTGCCCCCCCAAAAATCCTTCAAATCTTATCAGATTGGGTCAAAACCTTGCTGCTGAAGGAAACATCTTGAGATGCTGGGATGTCTTGGAAATGGGGCACTGGGAGTTCCATTCAGCCCGTCTTCTGAGTTATACGAAGTAGTTAAATGATGGAACTCACTGCCAGTAGTGATGGTTTTAAAGCACCACAAAAACCACGTTGACCAAACCTTGGTTCTGGCTTGATCATCCCGCCGCCGACTTCTTCCCAATAGAAAGGGTCATCTAACCTTCCAGTTTAGGCAGTGATTTGGGACAATTCTTTATGGACTCTCTGCTTGGTTTCTGGTTCTGATTTTTGGCTCTGTCTTCTGAATGGCAGTTCTAGGACTCCCAGCTCCCATCTGACAGCTGCCTGGGGCTCTGCCCTGCTCTATCTCATGACAAGATTAAAAACATCCTCCTTGAAAATAACCATACCTAGCTGCCATTTTCCAATGCACCACACTACTCAGCGATGTCGCTCCTCGTGATGTTTCAGGCAATATCCAATTTGATTTCAGCATTCTGGGCATCAACTGGGATTGCAACTTTAATTCCATTTAATTTAGCAAAGTGATGCTAATGAGATTTCACTGGGAAGGGAAGATCTGACAGAAAAGCCACAGACCCCAGTACCGGCGACTGCAGCAGACGCCAAAGGTTCTTGAGACAAAATTAAATACACCCGCTCGTAAGTGCGTGACTTCAGAATCAGCAGGAGGGGGCTTGAAAACCTGGTTATGACAAAACATATTAAGCTGCATTTTTCACAGAAGGGGAAAAATGACAGAGTAAAACGGGAGAAGAAAGAGGCAACTGAATAGATTGGAGGTGATGGTTTTCCTTACAATTGTTTCAACAAGTAGGGAGGGGAAGTTGAATAGGAAAAATACCAAAGGAATTGATGGAGCTACAGATAAGATACTCTTAAGATGTTCAGGAGCTGAAAAGATTATCTTTTCCTTTGTAGGAGGAAATAAATTATAAGAAAGGATGGCTCAGTTTGAATCTTATTCAGATCACTTTTACATCTATCCATTCATATCCAGCCAGCTGTGTCCCATTTCTGCATCAATCATCACCATTATTAGTATTATTCTGTAAGCTTTATGTCGCACCTTCCTTCTGGAAGCTGAAGGTGGCTTATAGAGGATTTCCCTTCATTTTATGTCCACAACAGCACTGTAAGGTTGGGTTGGAGTAAAGGAGACTGGCCTGAAGACACCCAGTGAAATTCCATGGCTGAGGATGAACCTTGGATCTCCTAGACCTAGACCAACACCTAAATTCCCGCACCAAACTGCCACTCTGTGTGATTTTCCACCATGTTGTCTAAGGAGAAAGCTACACAATTTTTAACAACTTGAGGATGGCTCCAGACTTTGCATGGTGTCCCAAGGGCCACAATCCAGAAGCAAGTGAAATCTGTGTCCTTTTTTAGGAATCAAAGGGGCTCCTTCAGCAAGGTTTAAAGCACCCATTGGACCCCTTTGAAACTCCCAAACCTTTTCACCTGAGAAAGAAAACCCAAATTGTTGGCCAAACAAGACCATAAGAAATTTAGATATTGTAATTTGGAAAGAGAACCTGAAAGCAACAATTTGAGAAAAAAAAAATCAACCTTCTCCTCTCTTTCTCATTCCCTAGTGGACCTCAGTTGGAAGTGGGCTTGTTTCTAAACTAACCCTAGATTACCCAGTTTGGCTGGTCAGGGAATGTCCATGCAAGCAGAAACGTCAAAGCCGTTCAATCAGAATCTGTGGCTGGAGTCTTTTCAGGAGGAAGATAGTGGGAAAGGGGGGGGGGGGTAATTTCATGGGTTGTTTAAGCATAAACAAGAATAAAATGGAGAGGGAGACCGTGTTTTATATAAGGCAAATACATTTTGGGTTCCAAACAGGGCTTGGAAGCAGGGAACTTAATATCTAGTGCAGTGTTTCTGAACCTTGGCTATTTTAAGTTTGTGGACTTCAACTCCCAGAATTGCCAAGGTTGAGAAACACTGATCTAGCAGCTACAGGTGATCGATAGCATCAAAAAACTCTACATGTGTTGGATGCAAACAGCATCCTAAGCTGGACCAGTCTTTTTGTTTGCCTTCCGACTACAAATTGTCGAGCTTTTGACCTGTGAGTGGGGCTCTGAATAATTGGCACTAATAACATCCAACCTCCTCCGAGAAAAGTTTAATTTTGCAACCAGTTTACATTATGTAAAACCAGTCCATTTGCATATAGATGCTTCTTCCCTGTAATTCACTTAATTTCTTCCAGGCGAGAAGAGGGGGGCCAAAAAGTCTCCCATCCCTGCTCTTGCAAAGCATGGGGGAATTCAATGTTTCCAAGGAAAAAGTCAGAGTAGGAAGGCGTTGCACCAACATGGGAGGGGAAATAAACTCTGCCCTGGCCCACATTCCTGCCATGTGGCATTCTTTCCATTCTCTTTACTGCCCACTTTGCAGCTGCTTCAGCTAGTTGCCATGCAGTCAGCATGAGGACAAAAACACTGCTATCTAAACAACAGCTATATATAGGGGTAGTAATGCTCCTAAGCCAGTTCGGAGTGAGGACAGGCAGCTCTGCCTTCACTCTGAATAAGCAAATACTTTACAGCCCATATTGCACACTTCCTTTCCTGCATTCACCCCCATCTTCCTTTGAGTCGCACGCAGCTGGTTTCTTCCTTTGCTGCTTCCTTTTTGAACCAGGTGCCCAAGTCAACTTCCTACAATAAGAGCAATTGGACAATGGACCCAAGTGCTTTGAGTGGAGGTGGATTCGGGCACTGAGCAGAGGGTTGGACTCAAGGACCCAAATGTCTTCTTCTGGTTCCTGGATTCTGTGACTAAGGCTGTCAGTAACTGCCTTAGTGCAGGAAGTTGACTCTAACATTTTGTTGGAATCTGCCTTCCTCTAACTAAAATCCAGGGTTCTGCCTCATGTACTCTGGAACCATTGAGACCAAGCCTCAACCTCTATCTGACCCTCATTCAGGTATCTGAACATTTATTCCATGCCTCTACTCAGTCTTTTCTTCTGCCTCCAACTGTTTGAATCTCTTTTCATAAGTTTTTAGTCCCCCGAGAACCTATTCCAGTGTCTCTGATCGTTCTTAGAATGCCGTGCAAGACTCTCCCTCCCCATTCTTTTGAATCTATGCTTTTTTGATGCGGTCTGGTTTTTTTCCATCCAATTAACTGCGATTGGGTTAAAAAAATACAAAATAACTTTTTTGGCGTAGCATCCTTTTTAGCAAACTGGTGGCCATCCATGTGATGTGATGAGGTGCCAACACCACCTCCCTTCAGATGCTTGGTCTTAGTCATAGTAGGCTGATATGTCATTTGCATGTAACCTTCCCACTCCTTACAGATGGCACGTCCTGGTTGCTCAGAAACTAATTTAGCGTAGGGGAAGCATTAAGCGTAGTCCATGTGTGGTGAAAGAGGATGGACTTGGGGTAGAGCTACGTTCTTGGAGAGACTTTGACAATTCAGAGAACTGCAGGTTTGAGTTTGCTGTCTTTTAAGCAGGAATTCGAAGCACCACCCCACGCCACCCCAAAAAACACAAGACCCAGAAACCTGCACATAATTTTGACTCCAGCCTCTTTCAGCTCCTTTTCATAAGCTGCATTGGAGGAGGACTTAGTTACAGTCTGTAATGTGCTATGCCAGCATTTGTAGTCAAATTATTTGCTAATGGATCCACTCAAAGTTATTTTCCAATTGGCTTTATTGACCTGGGGCTTGGGGGACTTTTAAGGATTATTTCAGCACTAGATAGTTAAAATAATAAATGGGAGCTGGACTTTATTGAATGAAACTGAAAGAGGCATGAAGGTTGAGGGTTCCAGCTTCCACCTTCCAGGCTGAAGGTCATTTTCTGACCTAACTTTTAATTTACCTGCGGGAAATTGTACAGACCTTTAAAAATCTGAATCTTTCTATCTCTAGAAACTTTCTAGTTCTGAAAAGTTTGAGAGTCCCCCAGACCCATTCACATCTTCCAACTTGTATGGGAATTGTCTACCCCGGAATCCACACTTGGAGGATTCAGTCAATATTGGTATATAAGATTGCTGCTGGAATTGTAGTCTCTGCAGTAGAGTATGTGTGTCTGTGTGTGTGTTCATGCAAAACCTGTAATTAACCCACAATTGTTGTTGGGGAAAAAAACTCCTTCTGAAATACAAAAGAAACACAAGCCAAAGGGAGCATGAATCAGATAATTGTCCCATTTCTGCATCAGTTGGCAATTAAAATAAAATATGAAAATGTGTGTGCATTTTCATCAACATTTGTCCTAATATTTCTACACTATTTTCCCCAAACATGTATTTTACCAGCAATTTTCTCCTCATGAGAATGCTATTTTTGCCAATAATCATGTTTTCGTGTGCCTTTTCCTTGGACACACTTGTTTCCTTATACATGTTTCTGCCACAGAAAAGCAACATGCTTAATCCTAACCCTAAATCCATCTTCCTAAAGTAGGTCTGCATATCAATTAAAAAAATCACTCATGAAGTCCGTTTGGGATTAAAATGTGAACTCACTTTATTGCTCCCCAATGCCCAGATTACTGAAAGATCCTAATTCCAGCAAAACTGGTGCAGAATCCTTTTTGAAGGATTAGGCGACTGACTTTTTTCTGAGAGATTCTGCCAGATAGAATATGGGTCCAGAAGACTTTGGCTTTTATTTCAGGGACGGACAATCTTTTGATAGTTCGCAAACATCGAGAAAAAACTGCCAGGTTGAAGAGGGTCCTCCCTCCCTCCCACCATCAAGGAATAAATATAATTCTCCAAAGAATTGACCTCTCTTTCTATATTCCTAGAGCTCCTGAAGTCCCACCTGAAGGATAATTTGGAAATGTGGTCTGCACAGACCAACCTCGATGCTTAACTTCCTATTTTTCCTGTTAATTCACTTAAATTTTCATACTATAATTGAACGATTTGACATTAATATAGTTGTAAGAGGAATTTGATTATGCTGCCTATTTTTATTAATTGAGCAAGAGTTTGTGAGGTGAGAGCCAATGTGTTGTGGCAGTTGAAGTCTTGGACTGTGACAGGGAACACACTATTCATATCACCTTCAACCATGGAGTGTGTTACAGATGACTTTGGGCCACCCACTGTTTCTCAGCCCAACATATCCCATGGAGTCTTTGTTCTGAAGGTAAAATGAAGACATGGGCCCATGGAAGCCATCTGAGTTCTAGAGAAAAGGCTGAACACAAACCTAAAAGAAGATCTGGGACTCAAGGTCTCATCTGGTTTGGATCCCTTGGATCTTTCATTCCTGGGCGCTGCGAGGAAGGAGTTCAGAACCATATATGACCTTGATGTCTCAGATTGTCTCCTGCTGGTTTAAATGAATAAAACATCTTCAAGCAAGAGGAAAAAAATAACTGATTGTTAATAGGCTCTCATCTAGGCAGCTTCTATTATTCCTAAAAGTTATTGATTTAGGAAAGACACTTCTTTCTTCGCTTTTAATGTGCCTATCATGATGGTTGGTTTACGTGTCCAGCTGGGAACAAAAATTCCTCCTTGTACAATTTTACCATTTCTAATCATGTTCAGAACGCAAACATCGATCCTTTTATTTTCCTTTAATTTGCCAGTTCTTCTCCTCCCCGAGTCCTGGCATATCTCTATGAAATGACCATCCTTCTCTCCCTTCAGGGATTTGCAAAATTGAAGTTGGAACAAAATTGCTGTTTGTTTCCTATTTTAATTATCTGAACATTTTTGTTTTTTAGAAATGGGCAGGGGTATTATTATAATGTGTGTGTCTGTGTGTGTGTGTGAGAGAGAGAGAGAGAGAGAACATGAGTGTTTTAAAAGGGGGCATTACCCCACTGAGTTGAATATTTTGTTTGTCTCTATCAAAATAGAAAAATGTCTCTAATGCATGGTGATATGGATTAGAAAGATCATGTGATTTTTGTCGTTGATGATTTTTTAATATAATCTCTCTGGCACTGGAGAACAAATGAAAGAGGGAGAGAAAAGAAATTAAAACCCCCAAACCCATTTGGCTTAGAAACTGAAGCCTTGCTTGCTGACACCGTTTTTAATGGAAAATTGCTTGAATTATTTGACGTCTGGCTAATGTTCAAAGAAAGTGGCCTTCAATTAGACACCGGGGATATTTCTTCTCCCTGGTAAGCCTGACCTGGGGCTCAAAACTGGGCCTCCAAACAAAGCTGAAATGAAATGGGTTCTTCCGGATTCATGATCACAAATGTATATCTTGACTGCAGATTAAAATGAAAACTCAAATGCACTTACTTGGGGGTTGAGCACACACTTGGCATGCCCAAAGTCCAGGACAAGATTCTGCAGCAGAGACCGTGGGGAAAAATATCTAGCAGGGTTGGCTTGCTCTAGGTCCTGTTGCTAAAGTAGTGCCAACCTGCAGAACCTCCAAGATTGGCCTTCTCTGTAGTCACTCCTGCCATCTGGAATAGCATATAAGTCCATACAGCCCTGAGCCTGCTATGTTTTCAGAAAGCCTTGAAGACTTTTTAAGTTATTTATGTATCTGAGCTGGGCTTGGACCAGGATGCTCTGTAATCTGGCTCCCTGATGGTTATTTGGGTAATTGGTGGGAATCCTATTGTTTGTGATTATTTCCTCCTTCTTTATTTCTTGTTTTCATCCTTGAAAAAGTCATTTTGAAAGTCATTATAATGGTATGTGGGAATGACCTTGAGAAAGGAGGAGAAGAGATGCTGCCTAGGGAACAACCAGATAAAAGGGGGAGGAGCCCACAGCTACATAATGGGCAGAGAAAGAAATTTAGAAAAGATCCACCGTAACTTATCAGGCTGTAAAAAGAGACGGCAGGAGATCTGTACTTTCAGACCTGCAAGATTCTGTCAATGTAGCCTTATAATAATGTAGAGTTAGTTCATCTTGTTGTGTTTCCTGTCTGGTCCACCTGGGAGGCTGACAGCCGCTTAGAGTTGTAACGGCAATTGAGGCAGCCTATACATTAGGTTATATAAATAAAAATATAACAACCTCCAGCTTGAATTTCTGAAAGGCTGGTCCTAGTTCATGGTAGCTGTACCAAAGGTTTACACTGATTCAGTGTAAAAAGGTGTCTACGGTTTCTACCAAAATGGCCCCTACTTCTAAGCAGAAATATATAAATATATAGCAAAGCTATTCAAAACTAAACCAGAATGCACATATATCAGCATGTTTAATTATTTCTGTTATTCAATTATTGTCACTGTTGTTATGAAACTCTTATTTTATTTCATTATCTATTCATTAAAAGCACATGCAGGTTGTTAGGCATTCATTAGCATTACATTTGTTCAGTCAAATTCATTTTTGTGGCGTGTTTCTTATGAAAAAATCCCACCGGTCTGGCAGGGCAGAACTACAGAGAGCTTTTAAAATGAACGGGGGGCTGGGGGGGGCAACCAATAATCGGAATAAACCAGGAGGCAGATCAAAATCAAACCTGAAGTAAGAGCAAAGAGTAGATAAGAACTGAAGGACAACCATGGAGGTGGACCATGAATCAAACTAGAAATCAGGAGCAAATATTAAATAGGAGACAGGAATCTAGCAGAGTTGAGCAAGACTTCATTGTTCAAGGTTGAACTTATATTCGTTCCCATCCAGATGAAACCAGGTGGAACCAGAGGACCTCTTGAGTGGGCAGAGTCAATGTGGGGCCCAAAGATACTTCATCCAGAAGCAAACACCCGTAATTTAGTGTGTCATCACATGTTATCACATGAGGTAGCCTCTCAAGCCATAAAAGCTGAACATGACCAGGGAAGCAAGAGTCACATGGAATTAATTAGTTTAAGGTCAAGAAATAAGGAACTAGGATACAGAATCTGGGAAACCGGGTAAACAAAACTCCACCTTTGTTTATGAGTGATTTCAATAAGATAGGTCTCTGTGGGTTGTTTGAACATTTTTTAGGGATAGAGGTTGGGAACAGACAATCTTCTCTGCAGTCATCTCTGCCTCCCTGGCTTCTCACCCTTCCCTTCAATCCCAAGGGGACACCTCAAAAGGGACCTTCTCCCATTGCATTCTTTTAATTGCAGTGCTATTGTCACCCCCAAGGAAGAGAAATGGTTGGAAGAGTCCTCCTTCCCTGGAGACATTCAGAGCAATCTTCCTCCCAATTTCTCTGCTCACAGTTTGAGGGGAGAATTTCAAAAGCCCATTTGTTTCCCCTCCAATGCTTTTTGAAGTTAATGACCCACTATAAAGGAGTGTATGGAGTGGACAAACTGAAATTACTCCCAGAAATGTAGTTGACCAGTATTTGAGTATCTTGAAGAAAACATAGCAAGTCACTGAACTCTCCAAAGAGGGAAGCAAATTTAAAAGAGGGGGGTAGGAGTGGGCCAGATAATCCCTACCCCCAAATTTTTTTTGCAGAAATTGGGTTTCCTCCTTAGAGGGTACACAGGAATATCCCACTTTTCCATGCACTATTAGCTTAATGTTATTTAGAATCAACCTCTGCTGGCTGATCTCTGTAGCATTTTGAGTATTCTGCCAATGCGAGGGCTACAAATGTCCAAAGAATAACTAGTTGGCATCAATGAGTTAGATTCAGCCTTACTAAGTTGTAATCCTGCATGTTATGCATAGAGCTTTACCAAGCTAGGAGAAAGGGGTGCACGGTTTCATCTGTGCTAATCAGCTATAAAATGAACCTAGAGAACTCACCCATGTTGCAAAAGGACCTGTTGTTTTTTTTTAATGGTGATCATTAATTGTGGTGGGATTATTTCTTCCTTGAGATTTGCTATTAATGAGCACTGAAATTACTGATTTCAATTAACAATATTACAGTTATATTGAAATACATTTGAGCCCTCTCTGGGGAAATATAAATAAGATCGTATTATGCTGCTTCTGTTTTCAAAAATGGGAGGGAGGGAGGGAGGGAGGGAGGGAGGGAGGGAGGGAGGAAGGAAGGAAGGAAGGAAGGAAGGAAGGAAGGAAGGAAGGAAGGAAGGAAGGAAGGAAGGAAGGAAGTCCAGCATCTTCTGTAGGCCCACCCATTGTCTGTATTTCTTTCCCCTCTCTTCTATGCTGTTGGTTAGAACTGCTAGAAACACTGGATTTGGGGAGCAGAATGCTTAGGGAAATAGCCTGAAAAAGAAGTAACTGTCTGAAAAACAGAACTGCTCATGAGCAATGAGATTTTCATGGGTAAGGCCTTCTTCATGAGATGTTCTCCAAGGCAGCCGACCCAAGTGGAACTCAAGAATCCTGCTTCAGAAAACCCTTCATTTCACATTTTTAGTTATTGGAACATCTCTTTACTTGTTTCTTGGAATCTGAATAGCTCTCTGTGGATTTGATGGACTCCATTGTCCATGCCCACTTTTATCCCAGTTGGTGGGGGTAGTGGAGGTGAAAGAACAGAGGGCTGGCTTGTACTCTAGACTATGACCATATGCTCCAACTCCAGAAATATTTCTCCAACTAATTCCCCCACCCTGATTCTTGCAACTGCCCAAATGTTTCTCAAAAGGTACCAGCAAAGCAGAACAATTCTTTCAGTTGAACCAGATATTTTAAACAAAGGCAGATCTTTTCTCCAACGTAGCTGGCTGCATGCCTCGGCCAGTGAAATTCAAGGCTGATTTGGAGAACTTGATGAGAAGGCACCATGAATTTTTTTGTTGAATTTTTGGACATCTGCTCACAGTCAGCTCCTCATAATGGAAACCCATCCCTAAGTTTTGCATTTATCTTCTCCCCTGATGTTTCTTCCTGCAGCTTTCAGATATTGGTTTCTCCATTGCTGACTTCAGTGGACTCTTTCAAATTCAGCTGGTGTCTCTCCTTAGGAACATGGAGCGATAAGAAGCTAAAAGCTGCTTGGGGAAAGCAAGCACATTAATAAGTCTGACATCTCTCTCTCTCTCTCCCTCCCCCCGAACTGGGGGAAAAAAGGACAAACTAATGTATATTGCAGATTTTTTAAGGAGGCTTATTCAGGCAAGACCCGAGTGAATAAACTCCCCGCTTTGATAAATGAAAGAACAAGGTTTCCAGTTTGCAAAAAAGGCTTACTGTGGAACCTGTTGGTCTTCCCACTTGCTTAAGGAGAGGGAATGACTTGGGGATTCTTATCCTCCAAGCCATTCAGGACCAAGCAGTTTGGGATGAGGTATATCATGTCAACCCAATCTCCTACTCTCATTGTTTAGGGTAGGAAATAACATGCAGGAATAGACTGGATATTGGATTAATGTACAACCAGGGTCTGGTCCACCAACAAAACAAATCCAACTTGTAGCTGGAGACCTTTCCTACGACCAACCAAGGTAGCCCCAAAGACTGCCAACGTTCAAGCTCTTCGGTACTCCCTTTTTCATAATTAGTGCATTTTTGCAAGCAGATTTCCCTACCATGTATTTTGGGGATGTTTCTTTCACTGATCCTCTCACAGCGTTGTGTATCTTTGGCACCTTTTCTATGAAATTGGGCAATTGCACTGCAATGATCAAATCCCTTTCATGGTGAGCTCAACTCCTGGCAGCTTCATGGACAAGTGGCTTTCTTGATGGCAATGCAAATGTGGTTTGCCACTGGCTTATTCTAGGGTATTTGTTTGATTTCCCAGTCTAGTCTAAAATCTTATTATTTCCTGGCAGCGCCTGTCGGGGTTCAGAAGCTAAGCAGGCATGGGCGACGCTCATGGTTGGTTGGATGTCTACTGGACCTGCTGAAATGCAAAGAATAGCCTATCCTTTTTCTCAGCATTCTCCAGAAATAGAAGGCATGCAGGAGACAAAGGGAATTAAAAAAAATCTCCAGGCATTAAAAAAAAAAACCTCTAAAATTACTCTCCAAGGTCTCTGTTATGTTCAAGGCTGTCATTAGCTCTCAGTGGCACCACTGGCTTTTATTGAGATGGTTCAGCTCATTGAAACTCTGCCTTATTGACAACGAGTGAAACAAAAATATCGAATTTAGGTTCTTTGGCAAGGAAGGCAGACAGTGCTGTTGAACTACAGTTCCAGGATCCCAGCCCTAAAATCCAGGAGGTTCACAGACCGCATTTTTACACAACCTTTGATGATCGCAATGAGGTGAGAGAAGGTTTTGCCTACATCCTTGATGTGCAATATAATTGTGGTCACAGAGTGCTTCAAATTCTATTCTGAACCCAAACTATAGCTTGCAACCATTTGGCACGATAGTCTGCAACTGCAGATTCCATGTTAATTATGTTCTAACCTCCTGCAGGTAATTGCATACCCATTTGCAAGGAATTGCTGCAAGAACTTGACGGTGCCCACCAACCATTTTTCTTCCCTGAACAGTAATTTGATTTTTGTAGTAGTGCTTCTTGTTGCTGTCGTTGTTAAAAAAGACCTAATGATTAGCAGTCCATCTCACTCAAGCATTTTTAAAGCAAGTTGATGGTCTGCTCCATCTTTGTATGATCCACCAGTATTTTTGCTAAGTGGGGGGTTAGGTCAACCTTGTTTGAAGGATTCCTAAGACGGGCTGAAATGGCTGTTTTCTGGGGAGAAATGAGTGATTTTCCAAGAGGCTTTAAGATCATGACTTTGGTTTTCTTAAAAGGTTACCTTCAAACACAGGTCTAACTCTTCCCTTTCCTAGACTTTATGTTTTAATCAGTATTACTAAGCCCAGGCTGGTCGTCTTCCCATTGCACGAAGAATGCTCAGGTTGATTGTGGGAAGACGCACACACCAGCTAGCACTGGCGTGCGAAAGATTCTAGAGTGCCCTTCTTTCTCACTGAGATGCTATATTTCTATGATCAGGGAAGACCTGTTTGGGACACATTTCAAACGTATGAATTGAACACTGTGGTATGAAATTATGCCACCTGGACAAAGGGTGATCACTGTAATGAAAACTAAATCGGATACATTTAGGAAGAGGCTAACATAACCATGCGGAAATCAGCTGTAGCTTGCCTCATTGACAGGCATTGAGACCGTGCCAATTTAAAAATTACAATAACATTGATTTCCCCATAAATCCCCCAGCTCTTATGATTTATTCATTCTTCTGTTTTGGTTTAAATTTAAATGATTCCTAAATAAGAGTGACCTGACAACACCTTTTGTCTCTAAGATGGCTAGCAAAAGAGAATGCAAATGCCTCCTTTCCTTGCTCTTTTCTGGAAATGCAAATCGGGGGGAGGTGGAGGGGGGTCAAGGAATCTTCCTAAAACAGATTAGGAATGACCCTCCATACAAGAAGACGCTCCTGGTCCCTGACAGGTTACCATTTGCAGACCACCGCTTAAGAAATCTTGGCTGTTTCGTAATGTAGGAAAGAAGTCATGTTTCCCAAGGAGTTGCTGTCATGCATTTGTTTAGTGTTTTATTTTCAGGGTACCCAGGAACAGAAATAGCTACAGCACATATGGGACTGGAAAAAAAAAGCATTATTTAGAATTCTCAGCATTTGCAAAAATGGAACTTCCAGCATGCAAAGCCATTGGGGGGGGGAAAACAACCGGTTTCCTCTCGCTTCCACGTATCTGGGGCCTGATTTTTATTTATTTATTTTCATTTGTTTATTATTAAATTTATATGCCACCCATCTCCCCCAGAGGGTGACTCTGGGCGGCTTACAATGAAAACCAAGACAATAACAGCAATAAAAATATAAATACTTCCCCAACTTAAAATCACAAGTAACAAATCTGTAAAAGCCGGTGTGATAGGATGCATCGTATACATTAAAACCTGGAAAAATGACTTCTGGAATGAGTTTTGGTTCATGGGTGTTTCTCTGATTGCCATCCAATGTGATCAAATCAAAATGGGGCTCCCTGCTTCCCCCTCCCCCGAAGAAAAAGAACAGTTTGGATTGATGTTCACGAGCAGAGAGTTGTTTCCTTGCTTGCATTTTGCTACAAGATGGCCAAGGGGTCAGCGTGAATGTTCTGTTTTGCATTCATGATGTTCACTCCCTTGCAGCTTCCCACATTTCAGTCCAATCCCAAGGAAAGAGATTAAAAGAGAGTGTCTCACCTGGAAGGCATGTAATACATGCATCTCCCAAGCGTACCACCTCCAAATGGATAAGGCCAATATTCCCAGGGCTGCCTTTAAAACATCTTGGAGGTGCAAAAGGTAGTATGATCCTCCTAAGCCTTGCTAAGGGCTTAAGACACCATGATCAGTCCTTAAAACCTTGAAACTGGCCTGATCCGTTTTCAAAGCGTGACCTTGATGTGCAAATCTGGTGCAATTCTCAAGCGGGTGGGTGTTAGTGAAGAAGGAAGAGCGTCTAAGGAAGCTCCAGTGAGACGCAGAGATTTCTAACATAAAATCATGTTAGCCCCACTATCTTGCAACAATACATTCCACCTCCAGCCCCTCAAAGGAATTTTAAAGAAATACTAAAGCTTCCTGAAAATAAGAGAGGAAGCTACTAGCTTCTTTCCCAGAGGATGAAAACTTTCAGGAAAGTAGAAGACAGATTTGGGCCCAGCCTTCATTTGCAGAGCTAAGATTGCTTTAATCCTAGCCCTTGGGCCTGGCAGGGGAAAAATGTTTTGCTTTCTTCCAATGCAAATGATCTTATTTTCAGGCTGCTGCATATGTTGAATGGCTGGACGGGCTCAGCAGTCAATGGAAAGGCAGGGAAAAATTGAACGCTGTGCCTGCATATTTCATTGAAACCACTTACACTACAAAAGGAGAATAATAAAAAGAATTTTTAAAAATCCATGAGGAAATATCTTCCGGTTAGCTGTGTTCTGTTGCATTACTAGCCCAGTTTCAAACACCAGAATTTCACTGCCCCTGGGGGACTAATGGATTGGAAATGGGCATCTCTGGATTTGAGTACATAAACACCTCCCGTTCACATCACATTGATTTCTTCTTCTTCTTCTTCTTCTTCTTCTTCTTCTTCTTCTTATTCCACTCTTCTTTTTATTCCCCATCCCCTCTGATGCATTTGTAGAATCAGAGGTATTGACTGCAAATAAGAATAAAGAGCAAGTTTCCAACAAAATTATATGTCTCCTTCTTGGCAGATCTAACTCTGAAAATGTAACCAGATGCAAATTTCCTTGGCTCTCTGTAAGACGGTCTTGTATCTGCCCACTGGGGACAGGGAGAAAAGTCCAGTTTGCATCTCTCAGACTCACTGGATTGGAATATCAGTATGGACAGAATTTTGCCCAGCTCCCAACACTGTGATCCTATCTTTGACCCATGACAACAACCACCATATTTATTTAAAGAGCATGTTGAGAAAAACCACTGAAGTGCTGCAGAAAAACGTATTTTTAAAAATGCACTTTTTTTGAGAGAGAGAGAGGGAGGGAGGGGGGAAAGATGAGTACTTCTGAGAGAGAGCGCATTTCAGAGATGTATTTAAATTCATTCCAATGCAAATCTTGGCGCAAATAGGTTTTTTTTTAAAAAAAAAAAATCAGCTTGTACATTAATGTAGAGCAGCCAGGCTTACGAAATGAATACAGGCAAAAGTGATATGAACTGGAAATAGAGCAAGTTATCCAGTCTATGAATCTAGTCTAATGAATGCTAACAGTTTAGGTCCACACTACGAAAACGTTCCCCAAAATAAGATTAATTCAGCAGTGGAATACAATTACCCAGTTAAGGAGGCCTGGTTTTGCTCAAAAACAGTATTAAAAGGTTCTCCTTGGAGGATTCCCATGCTGGAATCTCTGACGTCTCCAAACTCTTCCAAGGAGCAAGTGGCAGATAGAAATGAAAAAGGAGCAATGAAAGATCATTTCTCCCAGCTCCAGGACAACGTAATCCAGTGTTGTCCAAACTTGGCCACTTTAAGATGAGTGGACTTCAACTCCCAGAATCCCCAGCCAGCCATGCTGGCTGGGGAATTCTGGGAGTTGAAGTCCACTCATCTTAAAGTGGCCATGTTTGGACAACACTGACGTAATCATTTTGGATCAAGATGGTAGGCAGGATAATCATGGATCCTCCCTATTGGCCCTCTTTCCAATTTCAGCTTCTTCCAACATCAGGAGAAAGGCAACAATAAAAGAGGAAATAGAAATAAATCCATAGAAATAGAATAGAAATAGAACTGGGTGAGTTTAAACAGCTTTTGAAACAGCCTTTGTCCTACCTCCAAGTGAGGTCTGGAAGGAGTATATGTCAAGACGTTGCCTCCTACAAATTGATTGATCGAGTATGTGCCATCAAGTTGGGGTTGACTCTTAGCCACCACATAGATTTTTCTCCACAGTGATCTGTCTCTTAGCTCACCTTTCAGGCCTTCCAATGCCATGCCTCCAAATAAGATCACCCCAGGAAATTGTCTCAGAGGGCCCCCAGCATGAGAGTAGGCATTACAAGCCACGTGAAGTGAGATGACCTCAAAACTAGACATCATCACTTCAAAGGGCCCAGCCTGCATGCTTCTTTTCTTGAAGAGGTCTCTTATGACTTCAACCCGCTGACTCAAATGGCAAAGCGGCTGGGAATACATCTTTCTGGAGACAGACGTGGTTCCTCCTCCTTCATCATATGCCAGTTGGAAAGGAACTTTGTTTACGTGAATGCCTCGTCATTAGGTTCTCTTTATCATATGCCAAGAAGAAAACTAAAAGCCGTTCTATTTAGATGAAAAAGGAAAAGGAGGGAGTTGGTAGAAACGTACGCACGTGGTGAATTGCTGGTGAGGATTAAATCTTCCGTTGCCTAGAAATGGGGCTATTTGAAAACTTCTTCATTCTTATTTTTTCCGTCCCTCTCTCTCTCTCTTTGCAGTATCAGAAGGAGAGATTGCATTCATTTCTCTTTCTGTTGTCTCGTCTTTTATCTCCCCCCCACACACACACACCCCTTTATTATTTCTTTTCACCTATGATGGGTCGTTTAAAGAAATAGTGATCTCTGAGGTTTTGATTCTGGCATATCCAGGGCAGGTGGCTTAAAAAAAGGAGCTGTGCAAAGAAAATAATGGAATCATCAAAGGGTTATTTTCTGGACGTAGCAGATGAGTGAGCATCAGGCTTAGGAAGAGTTATAATATCCATTTAGTCAAACTTCCCATCCCCTACAGAGTTACCAAAGGCATGATTCTCCTGTCCTTCGCAGGAGGAATGGTGGTATCGAAACCGAGCAGAGATTAAGTTGATGTGAAGCTTTCTTTCTTTCTCTCTTTCTTTCTTTTCTAAGGTAAGTCAGGAGCTGTGGCAATAAATTCTTCTCCGTATTTTTTTCACTCTTCTCCTCTTGTTGGGCAGAGTTTTTCTCTCCTCCCCCCTCTTCCCCAGCATAAAACATTTTAACTGGATTCTCACAAGAGAGTTATGACGTTCTTGCACTTCTTTTCTCCATCACTCTGAACTGCAGCTCTCTTTCAATTCCAAGAGGAACCTGTAAGAGAGAGATCTTCCCAGGAATCTTTTTCCAATTGGGAAGTGGGGGCAGCCAAGGAGGCTGTAGAGGGATGGGGAGATCCAAAAACACAGCAGCAGGGTTTTCTGGGGTCAGCCTCCAAGTTGTCTCCTTGCTGGCATCATAAGTGGTTTCCCATTGCCTTCTTCAAGGATTTTTTTTTTTTAGTGGTGGCCCTGGTGATCTTCCATCCAAGTACTCATCAAATGTAATCTTGCTTTTTTTTCCCTTCCAGATCAGCCAAAGCTGACTAGGTAACCACATCTGCTAAAACGATCCAGAGGGACAGGTTTTCAAAATTAGAAGGTTTTGCAAAGCTGAGCATCTTGTGCTGTAGGATTGCACGCTATGGCCCCCATTTTTTTCACTTCCTCAATATTGTGTTTCCTCAGTCTTTTGGTAAAACAAGCCTCCCCCCCCCTCCATACTTCTTCACCATTTTCCTTGAATTGAAATGTATGCAATCTAGACTTCTGGACACACCACCTCCATCTCTGCCCTAGCATTCAGGAAGGCATGATTGCTTTATTTTTCCTTTGAAACCAGTAGCCGGTCTAGCCTGTGGCTCTGAAACAATGTAAATAATTCAACGGCTTCAATAATTTAATAACAAATAATTATCATATAATGGGACTATTTGGTGGCTCATATCCCCAAACTAAAATCAGAGTAAACATATTATGGCTTTCCCATTCCCCAGCCACACATTACATTGCTTTCTCTCCGGGCCAGAGCCTAACCCAGGTCCTTAACTTCTCTCATTAAGGTCTTTGAATCCAAGTCATGTGATCCAAGATCTCCAGATATTGTCAACACAGCTTGAAAACAGCCATGATGGGGTAGGGTTGGGATTTGAGCAAGGACCATGGATTAGAAGAATAAAGATTTTATTCCATAGTATTTCCATGATTGTAATAAGTCCCTTACTGGAGAAAAGTAATTGGTCCTGCTACATATGACACTTACGCTTCTAATTTTTAACTTCTACTTTTCCTGCCTTGGTCAGACCCCATGTTGAGTACTGTCTGATCCTGAGCCCCACATTTTAAGGATTCTAACAAGCTGGAGGAAGAATGATTAGGGAATAAGAAATTAAGTTCTATAACAACAGACTGAAGAAACTGGGAATATTCAGCCTTGACAAGATCAAGTGGAGATAGCGTAGCTTTCTTCAAATACCTGAAAGGATGACCCACAGAAGGTCAAGACGCTGTTCTCCATTATTCCAGAGGGCAGGACATGGAACAATGGATTTAAGTGGCTCAAGGACAAATCCTGTTTGAAAGTTAGGAAAAACTTCCTAACAGCAGCAGCAGTTCAGCAGTGAAACCAATGACCAGAGCACATGGGGGAGGGGGGGCTCCCCTTCACCGGATATCTTCAAGCAGAGACTGATAACCACCTGTCAGGAATGCTTTAATTTAGATTCTTGCACAGAGCCTAGAGTTGTCTCTGAATGCCTTCTGCCTATAACTCTGGTTCATTTTTCCTAGCACAGGTTCCCCAGGAGAAAGCGATCTGCTATACTCCAGGTGGTGCTGAACTAGAAATCCCAGTATCGCTGATGATTATCAACATTTCTTGCTGGGATTTTTCAAACTGTAATGGTTCTTGGAAGAACATCAAGAGTTCTCGGAGAAGACAGCATTCCCAAGAAGGAGTTATGGGACAAGATAGGATTGAGGGGCAAGGAAGAGATCAGGACTGAAGAATGTGCTGTACATCGCCTACCTCAATGTAGAAGATAAGAAGATGAGACACTTTGGATCGCTCAGTGTCTATAATAAAGGGTGGGCTGGTTGAGTATAAGAAGAACCCTGCTATATCAGAGCCAGAGTATACCTAATTCAGCATTCTGAGTCACAACCAGATGCATTCTGGAAATGAACAAGCTAGATAGGAGATTACCCCGTGCTGCTCTTCTCAGCCAACAAATGATATTGAAGACATGCTGGATTGGATTCAGTAGTCCACAGCTTTCAGTATTAGCCACCTTGCTCACCATCTTATTTATTAATTTATCTAATGCTCCTATCCCATTCGTCTAAAAAAACAGCCATTGCATTACTCCCCACCCAAAAAGATTAATTATTTTATTATGCATAAATTGAATTTCAAGGGTCCGGGTTTTGACCCTGATATCATGTGTTTTACTTTTATATGAAATCTTCAAGGCCACATAAGAACTGTACAACCTCCTAGAACTAATCTGAATTTGGAATCTTATTGGAAGGGTCAATTCCACTTGGACGTCCCTTCTGATTCAAACTGGAATCTGCAGTTGGAGCCATCGTGTTTAATTGCTTTGATCCAAATTTGATTTGATTTGATCAACATGTGCACGTCCAGCTGCAAAATAATCTCTGAATCGATTCGAAAGAAACTGATTTGATTCAGGTTCCACATCAGTAGACCATGCAAAGAGGATTAAGTTTGTGTGACAAATGTCCATATGATTCCATTCCAGGTATCAACGTTGCCAATTTAGGACTGCCAAAATGTCCACGAACAGCTGGCATTTCCAGCCTTTTCATTCCTGCATTTTCATTTCAAGGCCTTTTTCTAACATGACAGTTTGCATTTATCCAAAAGCAAACCTAGTTATGAATGTTGAAGGGGGGAGAGTTGCACGCTGAAATATGTGCTAAAACACCTAGCTTGAGAAGATGTTCATTCTAATTGCTGGCCAGCGATGGAAGGGAGAATTATGAGTTTGCAAAATGTGTGAAAACATATCGAATTGCCCGTTGCTGTTTATTGCTTACTCTGAAACTTGGTGAGATTTTCTTTTCTTTTCTTTTCTTTCTCTGCAAATGATAAACTATGCACTCAAGATACACTCTCAGCAATTACCAGTGTGCTTAAAAGCACATATGTGGTACGAGCAGAGATTGGGCTTCTCTTACGGTTTCAATCAGTCCCAGGGATCTGTGTTTATTTGTTCAGTATGCAAGAGACAAGGTTGTTTTTTCCTTCTTCTTTTGAATGCAACTGGCACCACCCTGTCTGCAACATTATGCCACTGCCTGGTGGTGAAAAAGCATCAGTTTTGTTCTCTAATTGCCATCTGAATATGGCCTACCTGCTTCTTTAAGCCCAGGACAGTGAGGGGGGTGGATGTAGGTTTTTCTACCTGCTTGTCTTGAATCACAAGACAAAAAGCAAAGGCTATAAAAAGATCTAAACTGATCCTTCCAGAGACAGATCCTGATTTGCTTTTATTGGGGCTGATTTTTCCAGAGATATGTAGTGGAGCAAAGGTGATCCTTGCTGGAAGCTAAGGTTTCCAACAGTTGGTGAGACCGTCTTAGAAAGAAAGCAAGGTTTCGCAGAAGGATCTTGAATATCCGCTAGGAGAAAAGAAACGTTTTTGAAACAATAAAAGGAATCCAGGTGAGCATACTCGTTCTCCTATTCATTTGAAGAAAGGCCCCTGTGGAGATCTAGAATTAATCTTTTGAAACACCTGGTCTCTGATGTTTGGGACAGCAGAGAACGGTGTTGATGGTTTGATGGGTGGATTACCAATTTTGTGCTTATCTGTTTCTTTTTAAAAAAATTTTGTTGTTTTCCTCTGCGGCTGATTCACACGTCTTTGACTACCATGCTGTCTTGTCATTTGGTGACTCACAGCTCAATGTGCCAACTGCTTTCATCAAAGAGCTTTGGGTTTTTTTAAGTGTTGCAAATGATTGCAAGGAACGAAAACTTTTTCGTCATCTTCCAACTATAAGGGTTCTTGAAAGAGCATCAGGAGTTGTTGAAGAGAACAGCACTTCCAAAGAAGAGTCATGAGACAAGACAGGATGGAAGGTCAAGGAAGAGTTCAAGACTGAAGGGTCCAAGAATACCTTGTTCAAGCAAGGTTGAACATGATTATGAGTTCCTTTTTCTGTCCTTCCTGTCCAGGAGGGGACAATACCCAGCCTGAGGGAGCAGGATCAAAATAAGGTTTGAAGATTTGGCACTACCTAAATAGAGAGTGTGAGATGTAGTTCAGCGGTCACCAAAACGAACTGTGCAAAATCCAGACAGCTGATCACTCTCAGAAGACCAGCATGATGGCCCAAGAGCTCTGTGAACTGAGGAGAATGGCAATTGCTGTAAATCTCTCGGTCCTCTTCTGCTCTTGATGGTATTCCATCAACCTACCATCAAGTGAGGTGTGTAGTGATATTTACTGCTTAAAGGGGAAATTGCCAGAATTCAAAGACCTAGAAAAATATGCTTTTCTCAATATTGTTGATGCAACCTCATTTTCCAAATGGACATCGTTATTAGGTAGCCAATACAAAGTCGTAGTAAGAAGAGAGTTAGATCCTGTATATTCACCAGCTTGGCAAGCAAGCATATTATAGTCTTGAGGTTCTCAAATTCTTTGTCCATGAGGTCCATTAAGTTGGTCCACTGAGGCAAATACTTATAGTAGATCTTGCTCTTGACTGTGCCTCATGAACAATGAAAACAGAAGCAATTTTGACAAGGGTTGGCTTATTGAACAAGCTAACAAACTCCTAGATTACGACTTCTGATTTTCGTTATTTTCATAATAATGCCTGCACTGATGATATCTTACAGATGTGTGCAACAGTTATTCTTCTGATTATATTAATTAATTATATAACTTGAGCCCACGGGAGTTAGTTTAACTCAGAGGAAGTTGGGGCTGTTTGAGATAAAACTGACACTGGTTATAGACATTAATTAATTCAGTTAAGGTGCAAAAATGGCCCAGTAAATCCCCCATCCTGTCTAGCTAAGTTTGTTCTGCAAACAAGGCTGAACATGTAAAAATCCCCTGAACGTCAGGTCCCCATATAAAGGAGGGGATTGCAAATACTTTACATGGGGAAGGGCAAACATCCATCCTTGGGACTCCGTAGGGTCCTTGAACTAATATCCACTGATCATCTGGAAAAAAAAAATCTGTTTTTCTATTAGCTGCTAGGAAAAGAGAGAGAGAAACGATTAGAATCCAAGGGCAGAAGAGACAGAGGGATACAATGCAAGATGTCGGCCATTCCTCTTGCTTGGACTTCTCTCACCATGAATGTGGAACCCCCCCATGGTTTCTCCTGGGGGAAATGAGGCCCTTCATACAGGAATACCCTGCCCCCTCCTCAAAAGCTTGCTTTCTATGCTAGGTCTGAGCAGGGCAGAGGACGTCTACACCAAACCAGCCCTTTTTATTTTCAAAACAACAAAAATTCTCCCCATCCGTCAGTGGGTTGCCAGATGGAGTCTCAATACTTCTTTCTGTTCACTGTATATAGACTCCTTTATACTTCCTGATGTCAAGCATACGTCTGGCTGCCTAGGGCAATAGGAAAATGAAGGAAGGAACAAGTGGTGATTGACGGTGCGACACAGAAGGAATTGAAGGGAGAATCTGTCTGCACTTCGCGCTCCTTAAAATCCATCCATCGCAGAGTTGTCTGGCAGAAGACTGGCCGTCGGTGCTGGGAGCCACTCTGGCAGCTAATAATTCTACATTTGATGCGGATCAATTATTGATGCGACATTAGGAAAATGCACATAGGCCGGGGGTTGCCAAGTCAACAAGATGGGGATGTTTTAGGGGCCGCCACCTCTTCCTCCAAAGTCGCAATCGAGAGCTGAGCCCCACCCTGCCCCCGAGCCTAAAACGCATATCTTGGACACATGTGTGCTGAAGCCAACTATCTTGCGCCTAGTAATTGGACAGGTCACACCTCTCCTCCCTCCATCAGCAATGCACGTTGTGAAAACAGCTGCCAAGATGAATCCCTTGTTGGAACACTATAACAGGAATAAATTTTGCTTGGCTGAGAAGTTGCTCGCTCTCCAAACCTGTGTCTATGTGTTACTGGGCTCTGCATTTGACTGTTTCCTGCAGCTGGAGTCTCAGCTTCTGTGGAGCCAGGAGTTTGGGAGGATGTTGGCTTAGTCCCTCGCCCCAAATATTGTGGCTTAGGGTAGTCCTGTGCAACCTACGAATCCTAAAGTGGAAGAGGTTGTTGAAGCTTCAACTCTGACCCCCAGCTCAGCACTGGAGTTAGGGACAGAGTGTCCCAGATGGTCAGTTGTCCAGTCTCTGCTTGAACACATTTAATGAAAGGGAGTCCACCCTTCCTCTGGGTGACTCATTCCATTGTTTCACTGCTGTGGTTATGAGGACTTTCTTCTCATCTCCAACTGGATAATCTTCCTTTTTGTAATGTTACACCATCGTTCCTTGTCCTGTACTGTGGAATGATGGAAAATAATTTGTAGCCTTTATACATATATATATATATATATATATATACACACACACACATACACAAACACACACAAACACACACATACACACACACACCCCAAATGTCACACTCCCCAAAGTCGAGGTGGCCAAGGCAAAGGTTCAGATTCAGATTTTAATGCAATTGCGGTGTCATTACAACGTCACTGTGACTCCCCATGTTTTGGGTAATTCTTCCCTTCCGTATTAAAAATGACAATTTAGCAGCAACATGGGGAGAGGCTTTGAAGATGCACCCAAGACACTGAGGAATCATATCCTCAGGAACCATGTCAGAGGCTCTCGGACTCTGGTGTAGGGCTTCCTTCAATGTGTGAAACCGGTGTGTGTAGTTTTGCTTTCCTTTTTTTAATTCATATTCCTGCAGCCTGACACAACCCCATGGAGCCTGGTGCAACGAAAAAGTGTCATCTGGGCAATACCATCAGTCAGGTTTTGCAAAGAGCAGATGACAACCTGGAGGGAGGCTGCTATTTCATTTCTACATTTAATCTCCTTGCTTGCCAGCTAATTTCCACCACCACCCCACCCACACACATCAATGTGAGCATTACACAGTTGACAGCATGCAAAGGCATCATTTCTGACATTATCCTGAAATGAGAGCCAGCTTGGTGGAGTGGTTAAGGCACCAGGCTAGACACTGGGAGGTGCTGAGTTCTAGTCCTGCCTTGGGCAGAAAGCCAGCTGGGTGACTTTGGGCCAGTCCCCCTCTCTCAGCCCTAGAAAGGAAGCAAGGGCAACCCACTTCCGAGATCTTGCCAAGAAAACTGCAAGGACTTGTCCAGGCCGTTGCCAGGAGTCAACACTGACACGAAGGCACATCAATAAATAAATATCCTGAAAGGACTCTGGGGTGTGAGAACATCAAGAGGCACTGAAGATGAACTTGGCAAGTCTACAGTGTTGGATAATCTCCTCTTTATGTTGCCTTTCCATCTCTTTCTGTGTATTTATGCTTCAGGGGACCGCTTGCCTCTCACCCACGTCCTTCTATCTGCACGGTAACCAACTCCCTTTGCTGTGTTACTGGCAGCACTGTCCCTGTCTCTTGTACTCAGAGTTCTACAAAAAGCCCCTTGGGTCTTTGCATCAATTCTTGGTTGGCTTCCCTGCAAGACCTTTGATTTGCTTGAGATCAGAATGACACTGCTGTCCTGGAAGACTGAGATGATGTCAACCTTTGCCAACCGTGCCTCTTTCTGAGGCATGGAGGTGGGAAAGGCATCAGCTCTTCACTTAGCCTTTCCTTCTATGAATGGGGAGATAAGCTTGTGACATCCTGTTCCTTTGTTCCATGCCAAGGTGTGCCCCTTAGTCCTCTTCACCCCTTTGGCATTGTTCTTACAATCCACAGGTTACACCACTCCAAGGAGAGGCTCGGTTGACTCTAGACATCTTTCAGCAAGACACTCCTCTGCACACAACAAACTGGTCAAGGAGAAAGAAAAGACTGTAGCACAAGGGCAGAGCACCATTATTCTTCAACCAAAGTGAGATACATCACCTGGTTTCACCCGTTATGCTAAATCATCATGTGGTTGGCTTGGTTTGGGTTAGTATGATGAGTGGCTAGCCCATGATTTAGGACACCATGGTTTAGCACACCATAGTTTAGTGCCCAGTTGAGCAAGCCATGGTTTAATGCAACATTAGAGTTAGAGAAAATGAGATGATGAGATTGTTTATTACTCGGGCAGAATCTTTCCAAAAATCAGGCAGCTGCAGTGTAGATTCTATTGATAACCCATCAAAAGTCTAATTTTCATCCACACCTCAAATATATGTCTGTAATCATTTTAGGGAAGGAGTGAGTCTTTTAATTAAAACAGTCTGTTATGATGAATCTGTTATTACAAAGTCTTACCTATGTAAAACATTAATAATACAAATTTCATTTGTTTATGTCAGCACTGAGCATTAATTTTTAATGGCGCAATGTATGAGTTATGAAAGGCATTAATGCAAAACAAATCACCCACTGAGCAAGGAGTAAAAAAAAAACTATTTTATTTATTTATTTATTTATTTATTTATTTATTTATTTGCTTGCTTGCTTTATTTGTTTGTTTGTTTGTTTGGGGGACAAGTAACAGGAATGAAATCTGACTCAGCTGCAACCTAGGGAAAGGATCTTAAATTCAATTAAAAAAGTGAACTCTGTGGTTGTTTTGCTATTATTGTTGTTGTTAAACAACTCAGTATCTATTCCACGTTATAACCAGTGTTAGGACTCTCTTCATCAACTGGAGTTGATCTTTTGTGGCCTCCAATGGAATATTCACAGAGAAGAGATCAAGAAATTGTTAATGGATGTAAGTAGGAAATACATTGTTGGGGCTCACTGGAAAACAAGAGAAAAGAAGGACAAGATACTGTAAGTTTCTCCAAACTCATGCACCAAGCTATGGATGCTCCAACCCACTCCATGATTTCTGTATATCCCCAAATTTGATTCCTCCTGACATACATTGAACCAAAATGCTCTTCAATCAAAGGAGAGACATCTTTGCAAAAAGTTCCCTGAGATATATTTTACTCCTAGGAATTCTTAAGCAGGTTCCTAATTCCTGGAGGGAGGCATTCTGGCACCCAACCTTTGATCCCTCTTCCAATCCTAGGGAGCACTGGTAAACCAAGGCTTCAAACTTGGTTGCTGGCTCAAAAGAAGCTCAAAGGACTTCTCATAAGAAAAGACCTACTTGTGAGTAAGGCTATTCTTGTTTGTAGAACATTTGCAAAGGTGTCCTTGATGGCCTGCAGGTGAATTTGGGCAGGGCATAGAGGCTAGGGTTTAAAAGCTTCAGTTCCAGGCTTCTGGGGTTGTTGAAATGTTGTGTGTGTCTGTTGAGGGAGGGGGAGTTGTGTTTGAAGTAGGATGATGGTAGATGATTGTAGGGAGGGGGAAGTGAGAAGACTCAGCTGCAATTTTATCTCCAAGCTTGATGAAATGATATAGTATTCTGTAGTATTTATTTGGCTTGTCTCCTTATATTTAAGTTCTTTCTTTCATCTCAGAGCTAAAGGTAGAATATATCATTTGCTGAAACTTGTCTTCACAACTGAGTGAAGTAGGCCAGAGTGAGAAAGTTTAGGCTCCCAATGTTTTTTTGGTACTTTCATAGCTGAATGCCACATTGTGGCTTAATCCCCCCAATCCTTACTGGTGCTGGGTTTTCAACTTATTCTGAATTGCAGATTAGCCAACCTCTTTTTAACCCAGCCTGAGTTAACTGAGAAGCCTTTGGCTTAAATTAAGCATAGGTAGGTTTGATGAATGCTTGCATTATAGTTCTTGAGTTAAGACCTCTCTCAACTAACTAGTCCCAGAATTTTGACAAACTGTACAAAATGGTTTTTGGGAGGGTGTGGCATGTTAGTATTAATTACTAGGGAGCAAACTAGGAAGGCTGATAGGAAGAAATCTTGCCCCAAATTTAAATATATGGTAAAGATGCAGTCTGAGCTCCAGAAAGACAAACATCTGTATTATCTGCTGTCATCTCAGCTTTTTCCCAGGAGGCAGTTATGAGGTTCAAAGATAAACTGCATGTCCAAGATTTTTAACTATAGGTGGAAGTAGATTCTGAGCTCTAAACACAACTTTCCTCCATGAAATACAATTCACAAGGCTAAGAATGATTAGATATTAGAACTCTGCTATCCATTGCTGAACCCTGGACTATGTATTGGCCAAATTCTTTGGGATTGTGGTGAAAAGGATAATACACAGATAAAGGACTTCAGGTGTTACCCTGAAATTTTTGGAAAATGTGGGCTTTTTTGTAAGATCTGGTAAAGTCCAAAGCTTGTATTGCTCTTGGTTTCCAAACTCAGCTCTCCTAAAACTATCAGTGGGTGACTGTGATGGACTCTTCTCCATCCTTTTTCCATGCTAGATGACTGCAGCATATCAGGCAACAACAGGGTACTCTCTCCTGGCATCTTCACCCTTGGCAGTCTTATTTAATGTTTTTGGACTCTTTGAAGCCTTTCGACCCTGTTGAACGCTTGAAGCACTGAGAAATGCCGCTTCTGACCATGAAGCGCTGTTTGTTTTTCCTTGTTTCATTTCATCTCTCTCAATCCTTCAAAGAACTGCTGACTTTGGCAATAAAGCTGAAATTTAATACCACGCTACAAGGCTCTACAACCCACCGTTGCCTGGTTCTAACGATAGACCCTGTTTGCAAATACAGTAGATCAGCTAAAGACAGAACAAGAATGATGCTTGTTTCTTCCTGCTACAAAACTGATCAATATTGGGTTTTTTCCCCCATCTTTTCTCCACCCTTTCCTGTACAACTACCTCACCAAAGGTATTTCTATTTGCCAACAAAGGGTGCATTTTTGGAAAGTAGCTGTGTTTTGTTCAGAGGGAAGTTTGGGACAATCTGACTTGTCTGCTAAACTCAAGACCATCCTGTTCAAGTTGCTGTTCTATAATAAATAACTTCATTGCAGTTATTAACCAGCACGAGGCAATTGGTATTCAAATATCCAAACCTAAATTGACAATACAAATTGCTGTTCTCACCTCCCTCCAAATAAAAATAAAAATATCCCTTCGGTGAACTAAGGAGATTTACGCTGATGAAAAATGGCTGGAAAGAATTCATCCTTAAAAGAGGTCATAGAATCTCAGCATTGGAAGGTTATTTAAAAATAATTTAATCTGGCCTCCTGCCAAGACAAGTCTATATTATAGCATCCCAGTTTAGTCTATTCAGCTTCTGCTAAAATCCCCCTAATAGAGTTGGGGTATTATTCTAGGCAGTTCATTCCACTGTTGGCTCAAATGGTCAGGGAGTTTTTCCTAATGATTAGTTGAAATCTTTTTTTTTTCTGCCATTTGTAAAATATATACCTTTTTTATTTTCCTCAGTCGTTGCAACCTGTAGAAAGAGAAGGAAATGTAGTAATTCAGGTCTAAAGCAATCAGCTTCTTGGACTGCCCCAATATTAAGTCAGGGTTTGTTTATCTAGACACAAATTGCATGCTGAGCTTAAAACATGGTGTGCAAACTGTGATGGTAGACTTCATGCAACATGCTGTGTTCAGCACCGAGAGGTTGTAGAGTGTCAGGTGTGACTCTAGTGTGTAGAAGGTCTGTATTAGTGTTGGCAAGGCAGAATTCTCTTTTTTATGATCTTTGGAGAGGAGGATTTTATTATTTATTTGTCAAATTTATATGGCTGCCCATCTCACCTGAACTGACTCTGGGTGGTGTACAGTAAAACCAAGAATTTAAATGTGTTGTAAACCCCTTAAAACAACAAGCATAGATAAAACAAGACCATGAGAAGGAAGGAATGTTTACAGACAGTATAACCAGCATGCAGGTTCCCTATTAGGGCATGGGGGGGCGTTCACCTTCAGACCCATCTGGCAAATCTTCCAAACAAATATTCAGAATGTTCATTTGACTGATGATTTCATTTATCCCTCCCCCATATGTATAGAACTTGAGTCTATTTACAAAAACTATATATATATATATATATATATATATATATATATATATATATATATTGCCATAGCTTCAGGAGCATGCAATAGAGAAAGCAATTGAATAATCTGCTGGTACACCGTTATGCTGTTCAAGCTCAGCAGGAAAACCAGTTTCCAAAAGGCAAGGAGATTCTGAGAGCTTCAGACCTTTGGAGGCATCTGGACCACCACAGAGGCTCCCCTAGGGATATCAATGGGTCCCTATACTTCAGGTGGGGCGGAGATCTGCAATAAAGTCAGGAACACATAGGATAGACCAGTTAGTTGAAGGGCTACCATACTTTAGACTGGTGAAAGCTTCTGGGCCATCTTCAAAAGCACCTCCATATAGAGCAGGTTATAGAGGTCTAAAAGCAGATAGATAGATAGATAGATAGATAGATAGATAGATAGATAGATAGATAGATAGATAGATAGATTAAATGATTGTAATCAGGGCTTCCTGATCCAGTAGGATGTTGTGTCTGATGAAACTCTGTTTGTGACCTGACTCAAGTGAGAATTAAGCCTTCAATTATGCCTAGGCTCATGGATGCATTTTTTATATATATGAAAACTAGAAAGCAGCATGAGAGGAGGAGAAAGAGCAACAAGAAGGTGGAGAAAAATGGAGGGTCTAGGTAAAGGATGCCTTTTTAATCCGTTCTGGGCCATTTTGAACTTCTTGGTTATTGACTCCTAGACCATATGGAAAAAGAGATCTCCTTTGGTCTCTGGGTCCTTACTTAGTTCGTTGGAGTTGCAGGTGAGACAAGTCTGTCCACTTGTCAAGCAGGCCAAAGCTCTGATCTCTCTTGAAAGGCAGAGAGCATAATAGGAGTGGATAGGAGAGAAAGCTTGTGTGCAATCAATAACGAACCTTTCAGATCTCCTTGAAAAAAGAGAGAGGGTGAGTTCTAGCAAGCTTCACAGCTCCTTTTTTTATTTATAATTAATTCTCCTTTGCTTCGTCTTTTAGCTGCAGGAGAAAACTGATTTTCTCTTTCCGTCCATATAGGATCTTTTTTTTTTTTTTAACCCAAAGCCAAGAACATATTGGCCATTTGCCAAGACTCATCTTTAAGCAAGAAGAACATTCTTGATTCCCCAAGTCCTTTGGCCCAGCTCTTTTTCTTCCTCACTGTTTATTTGTTGTGCTTCAACTGTGTTTCATTTCCTTGGCCTTGACGCTGCTTGTGCATCTTCCACTTGTCTTGCTCTCACCAGGGGAGAGAGATCAGCGGGGCCCAAAAAGTGAAGGTCAAGAGTCAATCATGACAACAGAAAAGTAGAAACCTTCTCTTCTTCTGATTCGTTCTTTTTATTTACTTGTTTAAATATAAGCATCTCTTAACCCTAATTAACCCAGGCTTGAAATTATGGTTAGTGCAACCAGTCCCAATGTCTGATATGGTTGAATCAATTAACTAACCAGAATTTTTTTAAAAACGTGGTTTGAAGTAGATTAGCAAACTTTGCCTTGTAACAATTCTAGTGTGGTTACTGGTCCAAAGATGGGAATAAACTTACAGGAAGCATCAAAGCAGTTTGGAACCACATCTTACATGTCCATAGAATGCTCAGAAGATAAAAACATTACTTAGACTCTGGTTTGCAAAATTCAATACTATAAGCCTCTCGAAAGCACTAAGAGGTTCCTTTTATCTTTTTATTACATAATTCCCATGCAAGGAGATTGCAAGACTAATCTTTATTATTTAGTCCTCTCTTTAAACTTAAGCAGCTAGAGCCATACAAAGAAATACGTTTTTAAAAAGCTATTCCATTTTCAACCACTGTAGCATTTAGATCAATTGTTTTATTCGCGTATCACTTTAAAACATTTATCGAGCATTTGCAAGACAGAGGCTTTATTTCATTGATATTTTGGTTGACAACCTTTTATTATCGTGATTAATTCTTTTTTTGTTTGTGTTGGTATTATATAATTCCTTGTCTATCTGTTTAGTTTGTATTTCCAGTCTCACTATTACAATGACATCTGTGAAATATTAATTCAGGAGAATTAGAAAAGCAAAATACTTCTTTTAAAAGACTCAAGCAATTTTACAATAATTCCTTGTTTCTTTAACTAGTATTTTCTCTAGAAGTGTGTGTGTGTGTGTGTGTGTGTGTGTGTGTGTGTGTCTACAGATTTGCTACATTCATGGATCCTGCCAATAGGATGGAAAAATAGGAGTATGAATTGGCTAACCTGGTTAGCTATGTAAGGTTTCTCCTTTTACTAGACAATTTCTACACCTTTTACTGGAATAACTGGATGGTCAGAGGGCAAGGATATTAATCTCTTCCCTGTGATTTCCAGCAAACCCACTTTCGAAGTTTTCTAAGGTTTGGATTTCTGCAAAAGCCAGACAAAAAGCTCATTGAAAGAATAGGTGAAGAGGTTCAGTGCTGGAATTATGAACTGGAGCTCTTTTTCCAACCTCACAGGGGCTGATCTGAATATTACTCATATTGTCTGAGCTTTTGGAACCCAGGAATTTTTAGTGCCAGAACGGAACAGGTCTACAGCCACCCAAAATATACACTCTATATAACTTTATTTCAGCAACATATTTTGGGCAACTGGGGAGTTTTAACTTCCTGCTGCTATTAGTTAAGCATTTCAGAATCCCTTTATTTAAGAATCAACTAGCCATCTAGCTGTAGCTTCACATTCCGATCTACTCCAGCTGTAAAATAGGTTTCCATAGCCTGGGATACACAACATTTGTTGGACCACAAATCTGGCTTGTGTGGGCTGGGGATGATGAGAATTGCAGGGAAACAACATCTGGGGCATAATTGAGCATGAATGGTTATATTCTTCTACTTTTCTAACATGAACGTGCATGCACGAAGTGGTTCTTTTTCTCAATTCAGCTGTGTACTTGGAAGCTCCAGGCAATCCCTTCTATGTATCTATATTGGATTTCCTTAGCAAAAATGTAACTTAAAAACAAGCTTGACTTGAGCCTCAGGTTTTAATTCAAAGACTCCTTAGCCAAAATCTACAACAGATGGAAAATGAATATGATTCAATTGACTTCACCAGAAAACCTTAATTGAGACAACTGAGACCTTTATTTAGAAACTGATCAACGGAGATGTGGTCAGAAATCCATAATATTGGGGGAGGGAGAGAGAGTAAACATTGCTTTGTCTCTTCTCTACAGGGACATAAAATCAAAAGTTTGGGGATCTGACTTTCTTAAAATCTTTTTTTCCTTGGCTAGTCACCCAGCATTAAATAGTATAAATTCAGAATGTTTTATCTGTTATCTGTCGGAGTGATAAATTATTACTCATCTGTACTTCTGTTTTTTTCTAAGATGTGATATGAATCTAAGGTTTTATGAACTTCTTGTGCACCTGAGTCTTGCGTATTGATAAAGAAGCACATAAAAAGAAGCTTGATGAAATCAGAACACAAAATTAGTCTAGTGTTTTAGTGTGCTTTCCCATCACTGCTGTTCTCCTTCCACTCCACGGATGGAGCGCTGATGGATCTAGAAGGCTTTAGAATGTTAGGCAGCTCTGTTGGGTGTCTTGTTAGCTCTGGAATGAACAAGTAATCAGGGAACTAAATAGTCCTGCATGAAGTCTCCCTGCCCACTGACGTCAGGTGGTTCCTTGGTTTTCGGAGATGAAGCCAATGAAGACCCTTGGAGCAACACTGGTAGAAAAATTAGAAGTGAGTACAACCAGACATGGGAGGAAAACCCAACTTGGAGCCTGAGAAAATCTATGTGGTTGCTAAGAGTTGACCCCGACATGATGGCACATAATGAATTCATGGTGATAAGAGCAGGAAAGGTGGTCTCCTTGCCCATCCTTATTGCATCTGCAGAATGTTGATCAGCTGAGTGCGCTATTTCCAATATTAGTAGTAGATAAATCATGTCATGAGTGAACTATATGTAACCGTTGGAGGTGAGCAAGAAGTTAAGCCAAAAAAAAAGTTCTGAAGTTATAAAAAGGCCATAGGACCCAGCCCAAACAAAAAAAATTGTTATACCTTTTACTGCCCAGGGTTGTCCAGGTATCCCATATACCATCAGCCAGCCAGAATAAATGGGTCAGGGGATTCTCAATGCCTTTAGAATAGAGAAATCTGATCTCAACCCACCCACAGATTACACTAGAGAATGTACTTTTGAGAAATCCCTATTTCAAGTCATAGAACTGAGCCTTCTCAATGGCTCAAGACTTAAGTCTTCCCAAATTTGGAGCTCCTTGGAGCTTTGAGAGAATCAGGTGAGGCCCACAATGGTTAACCCCTGCAGTGATTTTAGCCAGACTTCTGTTGACAGAGTTAATGGATCAGTGTGCCCCTTATGGTAGCAGTGTTGCTAAATAATTTATATTCCAGCAGTGGGTAATTATGCAAATCCCATGATCTGTTTAGGGAAGCTTAACTGGAACAGCTTGCTGTTGTAATGCTTCATTTTCCATCACCAGGGCCCCGCCCCAATCAAACACAGCAAACTGAAAAACATCTTTCCGATCTCAAATGCCTCTGAGTTAACGCAGCCCGTTGGATTGAGGCTTTGGTAAAGAAAACTCCTTTTAATGTAGCTCCATCCCACTCTGAACTGGAAAAAGGGACCATTTGGGAGAATGACAGATCATTTGCAAGGAAGGAGGAAGAAGTACCAATGATATCTGAGAAAAGTCAGAAAGCATTTCCCTCTAATTCTGCAGCACCAGGAAGTGGATAAAACAGCTTGCCACATATTTAAGAATCTCCCCCCTTCTGGAGATAGATTGCAACCTTTGGGGCTGAGTCCATATAACGTTCATCCTGCTATACAGTACCTAGGCAGTTGGGTCCTGAAATGAGTATGAACGTTATTTTCTGCCTTTTCCATTTCCAAATCATTTCTCGCCTTCTGTTCCACCATAAGCCCAACTGGGAACCGCTGTTGGTAAAGGCCATGGCCCATGTTGCTTCTGAGGTTCTCTCATCTCATGGAAATGTATGCTTCTGGGTGTTTTATGCTCTTTAATATGGATTAGAGCAACAGGAAAATTAGAGTCTCTAGCATCTAAAAGGAAACAAAGTGGTTGACAAGCTGGGCGGCCACATTTCCAGGTCTGCCTTATGGGGTTTGAATCTGGGGAGTGATGGGGGGGGGGGGGTTATGCAGGCATCTGTTTCTTGAAGAAAAAGTTTGCCATGTCTCCAGTGATGCAAAGAGCCTTGAAAGGAGAGAAAAGGCTTGAGATATCAGCAGCTAGTCTGTTTGCATGAATATTGGCAGCACATTAAGGCATATGCTGAAGCTTCACACCATGGTTTCCATCTCTGCTATTGGCCAGATACTTTTAGAGCTCTGCCTTATGAGAGTCTAGAGGATGCCTGAAGGCACTGCAGGACTTTGGACAGCTCCAACTATCTTACATTATATTAATAAAATGCATGGGCTCAGCTGAAATTGTTCTCTTTCTCTGCTACGTAAAACCTGCCTTCTCTGAGCTGGATTCACCCAACACATTAAGATGTCCTGGACTTCTAATGCAGTTTCTATTCAGGCTACACATCTTGTGTGAACCAACCATTGTGGTTTTCAAACCCCTGAACAAATCATGGCTTAGTCTTGACAATACTGGGCCAGATGGACAAAGAGTCACACTTGGGGTCCAAGCTGGGTTTTCCTTTTCACTCCAAACAAAATCTCCATGCCCCAGATTTTGCAACACGATGAACCAGTAATTCCAGAAAGAAGGAAGACGGGGAGGAGAATGTTCACAGAACATTCTTCAAAATGGGTCCCCTCAATTTCAAGGAGAAGGAGAAAGTTTTCCATCACCTTGCCCTCAGTCTCTTACAACATCCTTTACCCAGTCAACCACTAATTCAATTAAATGGCTTTATTGATTGTTCAGGAAGGATACAGTCATGCTACAGAGACCCTCCCCACTTTCTTCAAGAAGTGTGTAGTATCCCAAAAGCTTTTACATCTCAAGTAGTCTTTCCCCCACTGGCCAGGCACGCAGCAATAACCATGGTTTGGCAGCTGAAATCCATCCATCTTTGGGGACGTATGTTCAGTGCTGACATGCCTTGACAAGGAATTCAGTAACTTTTCCAGCCATTCTTCATCTCTTTTTCTTGATGGACTCAGTAGACTACACATGACAATTGACTGAGGTTTGGTATTTCCATAATGAGGTTGATTGGGTAGAGATATTTGAATCCTACGCAGGTCTAGAGTTGTTTGGGGCTAAACCCTACCTTGCTGTGTTGGTGGACTGGATCAAATAAGGCTTTTAGTTCTAGCCCCCACCCCAGAGACCCACTTAAGGGTTTTATGGAAACAGGGCCTGGATTGGGATGGGGGCTTCACATTTACAGTAACACTGTTTTCCATGCCTGGATTGTATTATGTTACAGTGAGGTTAGAAAGAAGTCTTTCAAATTACCAGAACCGTCTAGTCAGATTGTCTACGATCCCTTCTTACTTTGTCCAATTAATATTGATTCCAAGGTTGGCGTCTTCTGGCTTTTCAAATCACTGAACTCTTTAAAAAAAAAAATGGCACAATGGAAGCATGACACCTCTTTATTGCAATTCCAAAACCCTTTGAATTTTGCCTGGGAAATGCTAGCAGAGCTCAACCAACGAAAGAACAGCAAGAGACGGGGAAGAATTTGATTAAGCCAGAAAAGGAAAAGTTTTATTCCAACCCGTATCAGGTGTGTAAGCCAAAGATAACTGCGTCTTCTTCAAATGGTCTTTTGGGTGAGATGATTTGCCTTTTGCGCAACGTGGTTCTGTTTTTAAAAAGATTTGAAAATAGATCCTCCATCCTACTGCAGGAGAGAAGGTCTAAATAAGTGAATTTCCCTTAAAAAGAGGACTGAGAAATTACATTCAGCTTGGCTGCCCTTGTTCTGTGTGAAAATGCTGGTTCTCTGTTCCTTTTTGGGGTTTTATTAAAACAGAAAGGTGAGGTAGCAAACAGTCATAATGTGCAAAGCCATGAATCTTCATCTGCCAATTAGACGCTGCATAGATTTCAGAGATTAAAAAGAAGTACCTAATAACCTCTATGCTTTCTTTGATGGTTTTCTCTCTCGCTTGTCCTTTGCCCTACTCAGATGAGTGAACCAGATTCCCTTGTCATCGTCCATCCAGATGCTAAAAGTTCACTGCCGTGAATCCATTGTCCCCCGTTTCCTGCCTATTCATTTGACAAGTATGTCAGAAAAGGTTTCCATCCACTGCCGGGGTCTGTGTAACGGGTTCATTATAGAAGTAGATGTGACAGGTGTGGAAAACAGGACAAGCACCTTTTTTCTTAACTGCTGAACTTTTGTGACAAGAAATCAATCTTCCCGAATGGGGAGGAATATCATCTCCCCGGCCCCGAAGTCCTCAGAGAAACTTTTAAGAGTTTTGGGTTCAGCTCAGTCTATTTCTGAATGCTCTTCCTGCTGTGCAAAAATAAAGCAGCGATCTCTTTGCCCGTTCTCGCTGAAGCCAAAGAATTTCCTCTTGCAAAGGACAAGAGGATTTGGGCAAAGTGATTGTGGGTGGAGAAATGGGCAAGAAATTTTCAAGCACCCTGAGGATAAGATAGAAAAACGAAAGCGAAGAAAGAGAAATATCAGCACGGCATTAAATGTAGTTCCTGCTTGTAGAGGGATCACAGGAAA